>NW_028121721.1:0-28423 GCF_965194805.1 Balaenoptera borealis | reverse complement strand
AGAAGTGTCCTTTTCTGTGTGATTTATTTCTCTTAGAATCGTCGTACCTAAATCCACTCATCATGCTGCTACTAACCTTATGACATTGATTTCATGGCTGAGTGATATTCCATTGTACATAAGGACCACAACTTCTTTATCCATTTTTCTCTTTCCTGGGATATTTAAGGTGGAATGAAGTGGAGGTCCTTGTCAACAGAGCAGCCCTCAACTTTGGGGTGCTTGTGTCTTGCCGATTTTTAATTTTCCCAATTTATACCCCCATGAGTGGAAATGCCCTATGCTCTCTAAGCTGTGTTTTTCAGATGTTTCAGGACACACCGTACACTTCTCCAGAGTGGCTGTTGGGAATTTACATCCCGCCCACCAGTGTAGCAAGGCTCCCATTTCTCCATGGCCTGTCCTGCATTTCTGGTTTTGACACTTTTTTCAGCATGGCCCTTTTGACCGATGGGAAGCGAGACTTCTCTGTAGCGCTGATTTGCCTTTCCAGGTTGCTTGGTTGGCCAAAAAGTGCGTATGCGTTTTTTCCTGAATATATTCAGGAAAAAACGCATACGCCCTTTTTGGCCAAGGGCATCATTGTCAACGTTTTGCCGCTTTTCATGTGCTTTAAAGGCGATTCGTATCTACCTCCTGAAATCTGTTTCGTGCAATTCTGCCTTGATTTCAAATCCTCTTCTTTGCCTTCCCTCAATATATTTGTGGACGAGAGTTATCATTTATAACTCTGCAGGTTTGTGAATTGCAGTGCCCTGAACCTCCATTTTACAACTCGCTTTTTTGGGAGCTGGCCGCAAAAGCGCAGGATGGCTTCAGGCCCTGTTCTGGTTCCGGGGGGCAGGCTGAGCCTGTGGTTAATTCTTCTTCCTGATGGGAAAATAGAGTGACCTGTGCCTGTCCCAACACCAAGAGCTAGTCTCTCGTTGGTTCCCCGTCTTCCCGTTTATCCTCAGGACAAATTGCAACCTGTACGGAACAGGAGGTTAAAGGTGCTGATGCTCCAAGTAGGGAGATTGCTAGTAAAGTGGCTGGAATGGCGAACCCGGGCACAAGGAGATGAGAAATGAGGTGCGTTTTAGAAACCTTTCCCCATCACACGGTGTACCATCTTCTGGGTTTCTCATGCATGTTTTCGATGTAGGAAGATGCCCTTGAAGCTGGAGATTTGGGACCCATGCGATGGGTACCACGCAGTATTACTTTAAAGGGTCTGTGTTTGCTCACCCAACCTCACCAAACCTCTCAGCCCCAAGAGTGTCCACCCTTATGTCTCATCCAGCTGTGGGTCTAGATATGGTCAATCCAGGTTGCATCTCAGCCCCTGAACTCATTGTGTAAGAATTTCTATCTCTTTCACTGTCGTTGTTTCATGGGTTTTTCAAAGTAATTTATTTTCATAATGGGGTTTAGCTGCTTTTCACGGCTGTGTTTATGCCGCTTTACACCCACTTGACACACTAACAGAGAGATATCAATACATATGTTTCAAGATTATTACTAGTCAGATATATTCTTGTGCGGTGAATAGGGCGTGTTGAGTCCAGTTCTCTGAGCAAGGAGTAGGTCTTGTCTACTACATATTGGGTTTATGGAACGGTATCTGAGCTAATTTGATACCCTTGTTTTATGTATCACCCCACCTCACCTTTCCCGTTAAGCAGCCATAGTGTGTTTTCTGCATGTGTGACTCTGTTCTGTTTTGTAATTCAGTTCAAGTGTAACGGTTTTTACATTCCCTCTATAAGTGATACCTTATGAGAAGTGTCCTTTTCTGTGTGACTTATTTCACTTAGAATCGTCGTACCTAAATCCACTCATCATGCTGCTACTAACCTTATGACATTGATTTCATGGCTGAGTGATATTCCATTGTACATAAGGACCACAACTTCTTTATCCATTTTTCTCTTTCCTGGGATATTGAAGGTGGAATGAAGTGGAGGTCCTTGTCAACAGAGCAGCCCTCAACTTTGGGGTGCTTGTGTCTTGCTGATTTTTCATTTTCCCAATTTATACCCCCATGAGTGGAAGTGCCCTATGCTCTCTAAGCTGTGTTTTTCAGATGTTTCAGGACACACCGTACACTTCTCCAGAGTGGCTGTTGGCAATTTACATCCCGCCCATCAGTGTAGCAAGGCTCCCATTTCTCCATGGCCTGTCCTGCATTTCTGGTTTTGACACTTTTTTCAGCATGGCCCTTTTGACCGATGGGAAGCGAGACTTCTCTGTAGCGCTGATTTGCCTTTCCAGGTTGCTTGGTTGGCCAAAAAGGGCGTATGCGTTTTTTCCTGAATATATTCAGGAAAAAACGCATACGCCCTTTTTGGCCAAGGGCATCATTGTCAACGTTTTGCCGCTTTTCATGTGCTTTAAAGGCGATTCGTATCTACCTCCTGAAATCTGTTAAGTGCAATTCTGCCTTGATTTCAAATCCTCTTCTTTGCCTTCCCTCAATATATTTGTGGACGAGAGTTATCATTTATAACTCTGCAGGTTTGTGAATTGCAGTGCCCTGAACCTCCATTTTACAACTCGCTTTTTTGGGAGCTGGCCGCAAAAGCGCAGGATGGCTTCAGGCCCTGTTCTGGTTCTGGGGGGCAGGCTGAGCCTGTGGTTAATTCTTCTTCCTGATGGGAAAATAGAGTGACCTGTGCCTGTCCCAACACCAAGAGCTAGTCTCTCGTTGGTTCCCCGTCTTCCCGTTCATCCTCAGGACAAATTGCAACCTGTACGGAACAGGAGGTTAAAGGTGCTGATGCTCCAAGTAGGGAGATTGCTAGTAAAGCGGCTGGAATGGCGAACCCGGGCACAAGGAGATGAGAAATGAGGTGCGTTTTAGAAACCTTTCCCCATCACACGGTGTACCATCTTCTGGGTTTCTCATGCATGTTTTTGATGTAGGAAGATGCCCTTGAAGCTGGAGATTTGGGACCCATGCGATGGGTACCACGCAGTATTACTTTAAAGGGTCTGCGTTTGCTCACCCAACTTCACCAAACCTCTCAGCCCCAAGAGTGTCCACCCTTATGTCTCATCCAGCTGTGGGTCTAGATATGGTCAATCCAGGTTGCATCACAGCCCCTGAACTCATTGTGTAAGAATTTCTATCTCTTTCACTGTCGTTGTTTCATGGGTTTTACAAAGTAATTTATTTTCATAATGGGGTTTAGCTGCTTTTCACGGCTGTGTTTATGCCGCTTTACACCCACTTGACACACTAACAGAGAGATATCAATACATAGGTTTTACGATTATTATTAATCAGATATATTCTTGTGCGGTGAATAGGGCGTGTTGAGTCCAGTTCTCTGAGCAAGGAGTAGGTCTTGTCTATTACATATTGGGTTTATGGAACGGTATCTGAGCTAATTTGATACCCTTGTTTTATGTATCACCCCACCTCACCTTTCCCGTTAAGCAGCCATAGTGTGTTTTCTGCATGTGTGACTCTGTTCTGTTTTGTAATTCAGTTCAAGTGTAACGGTTTTTACATTCCCTCTATCAGTGATACCTTATGAGAAGTGTCCTTTTCTGTGTGACTTATTTCACTTAGAATCGTCATACCTAAATCCACTCATCATGCTGCTACTAACCTTACGACATTGATTTCCTGGCTGAGTGATATTCCATTGTACATAAGGACCACAACTTCTTTATCCATTTTTCTCTTTCCTGGGATATTTAAGGTGGAATGAAGTGGAGGTCCTGGTCAACAGAGCAGCCCTAAACTTTGGGGTGCTTGTGTCTTGCTGATTTTTAATTTTCCCAATTTATACCCCCATGAGTGGAAGTGCCCTATGATCTCTAAGCTGTGTTTTTCAGATGTTTCAGGACTCACCGGACACTTCTCCAGAGTGGCTCTTGGCAATTTACATCCCGCCCATCAGTGTAGCAAGGCTCCCATTTCTCCATGGCCTGTCCTGCATTTCTGGTTTTGACACTTTTTTCAGCATGGCCCTTTTGACCGATGGGAAGCGAGACTTCTTTGTAGCGCTGATTTGCCTTTCCAGGTTGCTTGGTTGGCCAAAAAGGGCGTATGCGTTTTTTCCTGAATATATTCAGGAAAAAACGCATACGCACTTTTGGGCCAAGGGCATCATTGTCAACGTTTTGCCGCTTTTCATGTGCTTTAAAGGCGATTCGTATCTACCTCCTGAAATCTGTTTCCTGCAATTCTGTCTTGATTTCAAATCCTCTTCTTTGCCTTCCCTCAATATATTTGTGGACGAGAGTTATCATTTATAACTCTGCACGTTTGTGAATTGCAGTGCCCTGAACCTCCATTTTACAACTCGTTTTTATGGGAGCTGGCCGCAAAATCGCAGAATGGCTTCAGGCCCTCTTCTGGTTCCGGGGGTCCGGCTGAGACTGTGGTTAATTCTTCTTTCTGATGGGAAAATAGAGTGACCTGTGCCTGTCCCAACACCAAGAGCTAGTCTCTCGTTGGTTCCACGTCTTCCCGTTTATCCTCAGGACAAATTGCAACCTCTACGGAACAGGAGGTTAAAGGTGCTGATGCTCCAAGTCGGGAGCTTGCTAGTAAAGCGGCTTGAATGGCGAACCCGGGCACAAGGAGATGAGAAATGAGGTGCGTTTTAGAAAACTTTCCCCATCACACGGTGTACCATCTTCTGGGTTTCTCATGCATGTTTTTGATGTAGGAAGATGCCCTTGAACCTGGAGATTTGGGACCCATGCGATGGGTACCACGCAGTATTCCTTTAAAGGGTCTGCGTTTGCTCACCCAACCTCACCAAACCTCTCAGCCCCAAGAGTGTCCACCCTTATGTCTCATCCAGCTGTGCGTCTAGATATGGTCAATCCAGGTTGCATCACAGCCCCTGAACGCATTGTGTAAGAATTTCTCTCTCTTTCACTGTCTTTGTTTCATGGGTGTTTCAAAGTAATTTATTTTTATAATGGGGTTTAGCTGCTTTTCACTGCTGTGTTTATGCCGCTTTACACCCACTTGACACACTAACAGAGAGATATCAATACATAGGTTTTACGATTATTATTAGTCAGATATATTCTTGTGCGGTGAATAGGGCGTGTTGAGTCCAGTTCTCTGAGCAAGGAGTAGGTCTTGTCTATTACATATTGGGTTTATGGAACGGTATCTGAGCTAATTTGATACCCTTGTTTTATGTATCACCCCACCTCACCTTTCCCGTTAAGCAGCCATAGTGTGTTTTCTGCATGTGTGACTCTGTTCTGTTTTGTAATTCAGTTCAAGTGTAACGGTTTTTACATTCCCTCTATCAGTGATACCTTATGAGAAGTGTCCTTTTCTGTGTGACTTATTTCACTAAGAATCGTCGTACCTAAATCCACTCATCATGCTGCTACTAACCTTACGACATTGATTTCCTGGCTGAGTGATATTCCATTGTACATAAGGACCACAACTTCTTTATCCATTTTTCTCTTTCCTGGGATATTTAAGGTGGAATGAAGTGGAGGTCCTGGTCAACAGAGCAGCCCTAAACTTTGGGGTGCTTGTGTCTTGCTGATTTTTCATTTTCCCAATTTATACCCCCATGAGTGGAAGTGCCCTATGCTCTCTAAGCTGTGTTTTTCAGATGTTTCAGGACTCACCGGACACTTCTCCAGAGTGGCTCTTGGCAATTTACATCCCGCCCATCAGTGTAGCAAGGCTCCCATTTCTCCATGGCCTGTCCTGCATTTCTGGTTTTGACACTTTTTTCAGCATGGCCCTTTTGACCGATGGGAAGCGAGACTTGTTTGTAGCGCTGATTTGCCTTTCCAGGTTGCTTGGTTGGCCAAAAAGGGCGTATGCGTTTTTTCCTGAATATATTCAGGAAAAAACGCATACGCCCTTTTTGGCCAAGGGCATCATTGTCAACGTTTTGCCGCTTTTCATGTGCTTTAAAGGCGATTCGTATCTACCTCCTGAAATCTGTTTCCTGCAATTCTGCCTTGATTTCAAATCCTCTTCTTTGCCTCCCCTCAATATATTTGTGGACGAGAGTTATCATTTATAACTCTGCAGGTTTGTGAATTGCAGTGCCCTGAACCTCCATTTTACAACTCGTTTTTATGGGAGCTGGCCGCAAAATCGCAGAATGGCTTCAGGCCCTGTTCTGGTTCCTGGGGGCAGGCTGAGCCTGTGGTTAATTCTTCTTTCTGATGGGAAAATAGAGTGACCTGTGCCTGTCCCAACAGCAAGAGCTAGTCTCACGTTGGTTCCACGTCTTCCCGTTTATCCTCAGGACAAATTGCAACCTCTACGGAACAGGAGGTTAAAGGTGCTGATGCTCCAAGTAGGGAGCTTGCTAGTAAAGCGGCTGGAATGGCGAACCCGGGCACAAGGAGATGAGAAATGAGGTGCGTTTTAGAAACCTTTCCCCATCACACGGTGTACCATCTTCTGGGTTTCTCATGCATGTTTTTGATGTAGGAAGATGCCCTTGAACCTGGAGATTTGGGACCCATGCGATGGGTACCACGCAGTATTCCTTTAAAGGGTCTGCGTTTGCTCACCCAACCTCACCAAACCTCTCAGCCCCAAGAGTGTCCACCCTTATGTCTCATCCAGCTGTGCGTCTAGATATGGTCAATCCAGGTTGCATCACAGCCCCTGAACGCATTGTGTAAGAATTTCTCTCTCTTTCACTGTCTTTGTTTCATGGGTGTTTCAAAGTAATTTATTTTTATAATGGGGTTTAGCTGCTTTTCACTGCTGTGTTTATGCCGCTTTACACCCACTTGACACACTAACAGAGAGATATCAATACATAGGTTTTACGATTATTATTAGTCAGATATATTCTTGTGCGGTGAATAGGGCGTGTTGAGTCCAGTTCTCTGAGCAAGGAGTAGGTCTTGTCTATTACATATTGGGTTTATGGAACGGTATCTGAGCTAATTTGATACCCTTGTTTTATGTATCACCCCACCTCACCTTTCCCGTTAAGCAGCCATAGTGTGTTTTCTGCATGTGTGACTCTGTTCTGTTTTGTAATTCAGTTCAAGTGTAACGGTTTTTACATTCCCTCTATCAGTGATACCTTATGAGAAGTGTCCTTTTCTGTGTGACTTATTTCACTTAGAATCGTCGTACCTAAATCCACTCATCATGCTGCTACTAACCTTACGACATTGATTTCCTGGCTGAGTGATATTCCATTGTACATAAGGACCACAACTTCTTTATCCATTTTTCTCTTTCCTGGGATATTTAAGGTGGAATGAAGTGGAGGTCCTGGTCAACAGAGCAGCCCTAAACTTTGGGGTGCTTGTGTCTTGCTGATTTTTAATTTTCCCAATTTATACCCCCATGAGTGGAAGTGCCCTATGCTCTCTAAGCTGTGTTTTTCAGATGTTTCAGGACTCACCGGACACTTCTCCAGAGTGGCTCTTGGCAATTTACATCCCGCCCATCAGTGTAGCAAGGCTCCCATTTCTCCATGGCCTGTCCTGCATTTCTGGTTTTGACACTTTTTTCAGCATGGCCCTTTTGACCGATGGGAAGCGAGACTTCTTTGTAGCGCTGATTTGCCTTTCCAGGTTGCTTGGTTGGCCAAAAAGGGCGTATGCGTTTTTTCCTGAATATATTCAGGAAAAAACGCATACGCCCTTTTTGGCCAAGGGCATCATTGTCAACGTTTTGCCGCTTTTCATGTGCTTTAAAGGCGATTCGTATCTACCTCCTGAAATCTGTTTCCTGCAATTCTGCCTTGATTTCAAATCCTCTTCTTTGCCTCCCCTCAATATATTTGTGGACGAGAGTTATCATTTATAACTCTGCAGGTTTGTGAATTGCAGTGCCCTGAACCTCCATTTTACAACTCGTTTTTATGGGAGCTGGCCGCAAAATCGCAGAATGGCTTCAGGCCCTGTTCTGGTTCCGGGGGGCAGGCTGAGCCTGTGGTTAATTCTTCTTTCTGATGGGAAAATAGAGTGACCTGTGCCTGTCCCAACACCAAGAGCTAGTCTCACGTTGGTTCCACGTCTTCCCGTTTATCCTCAGGACAAATTGCAACCTGTACGGAACAGGAGGTTAAAGGTGCTGATGCTCCAAGTAGGGAGCTTGCTAGTAAAGCGGCTGGAATGGTGAACCCGGGCACAAGGAGATGAGAAATGAGGTGCGTTTTAGAAACCTTTCCCCATCACACGGTGTACCATCTTCTGGGTTTCTCATGCATGTTTTTGATGTAGGAAGATGCCCTTGAACCTGGAGATTTGGGACCCATGCGATGGGTACCACGCAGTATTACTTTAAAGGGTCTGTGTTTGCTCACCCAACCTCACCAAACCTCTCAGCCCCAAGAGTGTCCACCCTCATGTCTCATCCAGCTGTGCGTCTAGATATGGTCAATCCAGGTTGCATCACAGCCCCTGAACGCATTGTGTAAGAATTTCTCTCTCTTTCACTGTCTTTGTTTCATGGGTGTTTCAAAGTAATTTATTTTTATAATGGGGTTTAGCTGCTTTTCACTGCTGTGTTTATGCCGCTTTACACCCACTTGACACACTAACAGAGAGATATCAATACATAGGTTTTACGATTATTATTAGTCAGATATATTCTTGTGCGGTGAATAGGGCGTGTTGAGTCCAGTTCTCTGAGCAAGGAGTAGGTCTTGTCTATTACATATTGGGTTTATGGAACGGTATCTGAGCTAATTTGATACCCTTGTTTTATGTATCACCCCACCTCACCTTTCCCGTTAAGCAGCCATAGTGTGTTTTCTGCATGTGTGACTCTGTTCTGTTTTGTAATTCAGTTCAAGTGTAACGGTTTTTACATTCCCTCTATCAGTGATACCTTATGAGAAGTGTCCTTTTCTGTGTGACTTATTTCACTTAGAATCGTCGTACCTAAATCCACTCATCATGCTGCTACTAACCTTACGACATTGATTTCCTGGCTGAGTGATATTCCATTGTACATAAGGACCACAACTTCTTTATCCATTTTTCTCTTTCCTGGGATATTTAAGGTGGAATGAAGTGGAGGTCCTGGTCAACAGAGCAGCCCTAAACTTTGGGGTGCTTGTGTCTTGCTGATTTTTAATTTTCCCAATTTATACCCCCATGAGTGGAAGTGCCCTATGCTCTCTAAGCTGTGTTTTTCAGATGTTTCAGGACTCACCGGACACTTCTCCAGAGTGGCTCTTGGCAATTTACATCCCGCCCATCAGTGTAGCAAGGCTCCCATTTCTCCATGGCCTGTCCTGCATTTCTGGTTTTGACACTTTTTTCAGCATGGCCCTTTTGACCGATGGGAAGCGAGACTTCTTTGTAGCGCTGATTTGCCTTTCCAGGTTGCTTGGTTGGCCAAAAAGGGCGTATGCGTTTTTTCCTGAATATATTCAGGAAAAAACGCATACGCCCTTTTTGGCCAAGGGCATCATTGTCAACGTTTTGCCGCTTTTCATGTGCTTTAAAGGCGATTCGTATCTACCTCCTGAAATCTGTTTCCTGCAATTCTGCCTTGATTTCAAATCCTCTTCTTTGCCTCCCCTCAATATATTTGTGGACGAGAGTTATCATTTATAACTCTGCAGGTTTGTGAATTGCAGTGCCCTGAACCTCCATTTTACAACTCGTTTTTATGGGAGCTGGCCGCAAAATCGCAGAATGGTTTCAGGCCCTGTTCTGGTTCCGGGGGGCAGGCTGAGCCTGTGGTTAATTCTTCTTTCTGATGGGAAAACAGAGTGACCTGTGCCTGTCCCAACACCAAGAGCTAGTCTCACGTTGGTTCCACGTCTTCCCGTTTATCCTCAGGACAAATTGCAACCTGTACGGAACAGGAGGTTAAAGGTGCTGATGCTCCAAGTAGGGAGCTTGCTAGTAAAGCGGCTGGAATGGCGAACCCGGGCACAAGGAGATGAGAAATGAGGTGCGTTTTAGAAACCTTTCCCCATCACACGGTGTACCATCTTCTGGGTTTCTCATGCATGTTTTTGATGTAGGAAGATGCCCTTGAACCTGGAGATTTGGGACCCATGCGATGGGTACCACGCAGTATTACTTTAAAGGGTCTGCGTTTGCTCACCCAACCTCACCAAACCTCTCAGCCCCAAGAGTGTCCACCCTCATGTCTCATCCAGCTGTGCGTCTAGATATGGTCAATCCAGGTTGCATCACAGCCCCTGAACGCATTGTGTAAGAATTTCTCTCTCTTTCACTGTCTTTGTTTCATGGGTGTTTCAAAGTAATTTATTTTTATAATGGGGTTTAGCTGCTTTTCACTGCTGTGTTTATGCCGCTTTACACCCACTTGACACACTAACAGAGAGATATCAATACATAGGTTTTACGATTATTATTAATCAGATATATTCTTGTGCAGTGAATAGGGCGTGTTGAGTCCAGTTCTCTGAGCAAGGAGTAGGTCTTGTCTATTACATATTGGGTTTATGGAACGGTATCTGAGCCAATTTGATACCCTTGTTTTATGTATCACCCCACCTCACCTTTCCCGTTAAGCAGCCATAGTGTGTTTTCTGCATGTGTGACTCTGTTCTGTTTTGTAATTCAGTTCAAGTGTAACGGTTTTTACATTCCCTCTATCAGTGATACCTTATGAGAAGTATCCTTTTCTGTGTGACTTATTTCACTTAGAATCGTCGTACCTAAATCCACTCATCATGCTGCTACTAACCTTACGACATTGATTTCCTGGCTGAGTGATATTCCATTGTACATAAGGACCACAACTTCTTTATCCATTTTTCTCTTTCCTGGGATATTTAAGGTGGAATGAAGTGGAGGTCCTGGTCAACAGAGCAGCCCTAAACTTTGGGGTGCTTGTGTCTTGCTGATTTTTAATTTTCCCAATTTATACCCCCATGAGTGGAAGTGCCCTATGCTCTCTAAGCTGTGTTTCTCAGATGTTTCAGGACTCACCGGACACTTCTCCAGAGTGGCTCTTGGCAATTTACATCCCGCCCATCAGTGTAGCAAGGCTCCCATTTCTCCATGGCCTGTCCTGCATTTCTGGTTTTGACACTTTTTTCAGCATGGCCCTTTTGACCGATGGGAAGCGAGACTTCTTTGTAGCGCTGATTTGCCTTTCCAGGTTGCTTGGTTGGCCAAAAAGGGCGTATGCGTTTTTTCCTGAATATATTCAGGAAAAAACGCATACGCCCTTTTTGGCCAAGGGCATCATTGTCAACGTTTTGCCGCTTTTCATGTGCTTTAAAGGCGATTCGTATCTACCTCCTGAAATCTGTTTCCTGCAATTCTGCCTTGATTTCAAATCCTCTTCTTTGCCTCCCCTCAATATATTTGTGGACGAGAGTTATCATTTATAACTCTGCAGGTTTGTGAATTGCAGTGCCCTGAACCTCCATTTTACAACTCGTTTTTATGGGAGCTGGCCGCAAAATCGCAGAATGGTTTCAGGCCCTGTTCTGGTTCCGGGGGGCAGGCTGAGCCTGTGGTTAATTCTTCTTTCTGATGGGAAAACAGAGTGACCTGTGCCTGTCCCAACACCAAGAGCTAGTCTCACGTTGGTTCCACGTCTTCCCGTTTATCCTCAGGACAAATTGCAACCTGTACGGAACAGGAGGTTAAAGGTGCTGATGCTCCAAGTAGGGAGCTTGCTAGTAAAGCGGCTGGAATGGCGAACCCGGGCACAAGGAGATGAGAAATGAGGTGCGTTTTAGAAACCTTTCCCCATCACACGGTGTACCATCTTCTGGGTTTCTCATGCATGTTTTTGATGTAGGAAGATGCCCTTGAACCTGGAGATTTGGGACCCATGCGATGGGTACCACGCAGTATTACTTTAAAGGGTCTGCGTTTGCTCACCCAACCTCACCAAACCTCTCAGCCCCAAGAGTGTCCACCCTCATGTCTCATCCAGCTGTGCGTCTAGATATGGTCAATCCAGGTTGCATCACAGCCCCTGAACGCATTGTGTAAGAATTTCTCTCTCTTTCACTGTCTTTGTTTCATGGGTGTTTCAAAGTAATTTATTTTTATAATGGGGTTTAGCTGCTTTTCACTGCTGTGTTTATGCCGCTTTACACCCACTTGACACACTAACAGAGAGATATCAATACATAGGTTTTACGATTATTATTAATCAGATATATTCTTGTGCAGTGAATAGGGCGTGTTGAGTCCAGTTCTCTGAGCAAGGAGTAGGTCTTGTCTATTACATATTGGGTTTATGGAACGGTATCTGAGCCAATTTGATACCCTTGTTTTATGTATCACCCCACCTCACCTTTCCCGTTAAGCAGCCATAGTGTGTTTTCTGCATGTGTGACTCTGTTCTGTTTTGTAATTCAGTTCAAGTGTAACGGTTTTTACATTCCCTCTATCAGTGATACCTTATGAGAAGTATCCTTTTCTGTGTGACTTATTTCACTTAGAATCGTCGTACCTAAATCCACTCATCATGCTGCTACTAACCTTACGACATTGATTTCCTGGCTGAGTGATATTCCATTGTACATAAGGACCACAACTTCTTTATCCATTTTTCTCTTTCCTGGGATATTTAAGGTGGAATGAAGTGGAGGTCCTGGTCAACAGAGCAGCCCTAAACTTTGGGGTGCTTGTGTCTTGCTGATTTTTAATTTTCCCAATTTATACCCCCATGAGTGGAAGTGCCCTATGCTCTCTAAGCTGTGTTTCTCAGATGTTTCAGGACTCACCGGACACTTCTCCAGAGTGGCTCTTGGCAATTTACATCCCGCCCATCAGTGTAGCAAGGCTCCCATTTCTCCATGGCCTGTCCTGCATTTCTGGTTTTGACACTTTTTTCAGCATGGCCCTTTTGACCGATGGGAAGCGAGACTTCTTTGTAGCGCTGATTTGCCTTTCCAGGTTGCTTGGTTGGCCAAAAAGGGCGTATGCGTTTTTTCCTGAATATATTCAGGAAAAAACGCATACGCCCTTTTTGGCCAAGGGCATCATTGTCAACGTTTTGCCGCTTTTCATGTGCTTTAAAGGCGATTCGTATCTACCTCCTGAAATCTGTTTCCTGCAATTCTGCCTTGATTTCAAATCCTCTTCTTTGCCTCCCCTCAATATATTTGTGGACGAGAGTTATCATTTATAACTCTGCAGGTTTGTGAATTGCAGTGCCCTGAACCTCCATTTTACAACTCGTTTTTATGGGAGCTGGCCGCAAAATCGCAGAATGGTTTCAGGCCCTGTTCTGGTTCCGGGGGGCAGGCTGAGCCTGTGGTTAATTCTTCTTTCTGATGGGAAAACAGAGTGACCTGTGCCTGTCCCAACACCAAGAGCTAGTCTCACGTTGGTTCCACGTCTTCCCGTTTATCCTCAGGACAAATTGCAACCTGTACGGAACAGGAGGTTAAAGGTGCTGATGCTCCAAGTAGGAAGCTTGCTAGTAAAGCGGCTGGAATGGCGAACCCGGGCACAAGGAGATGAGAAATGAGGTGCGTTTTAGAAACCTTTCCCCATCACACGGTGTACCATCTTCTGGGTTTCTCATGCATGTTTTTGATGTAGGAAGATGCCCTTGAACCTGGAGATTTGGGACCCATGCGATGGGTACCACGCAGTATTACTTTAAAGGGTCTGCGTTTGCTCACCCAACCTCACCAAACCTCTCAGCCCCAAGAGTGTCCACCCTCATGTCTCATCCAGCTGTGCGTCTAGATATGGTCAATCCAGGTTGCATCACAGCCCCTGAACGCATTGTGTAAGAATTTCTCTCTCTTTCACTGTCTTTGTTTCATGGGTGTTTCAAAGTAATTTATTTTTATAATGGGGTTTAGCTGCTTTTCACTGCTGTGTTTATGCCGCTTTACACCCACTTGACACACTAACAGAGAGATATCAATACATAGGTTTTACGATTATTATTAATCAGATATATTCTTGTGCAGTGAATAGGGCGTGTTGAGTCCAGTTCTCTGAGCAAGGAGTAGGTCTTGTCTATTACATATTGGGTTTATGGAACAGTATCTGAGCCAATTTGATACCCTTGTTTTATGTATCACCCCACCTCACCTTTCCCGTTAAGCAGCCATAGTGTGTTTTCTGCATGTGTGACTCTGTTCTGTTTTGTAATTCAGTTCAAGTGTAACGGTTTTTACATTCCCTCTATCAGTGATACCTTATGAGAAGTGTCCTTTTCTGTGTGACTTATTTCACTTAGAATCGTCGTACCTAAATCCACTCATCATGCTGCTACTAACCTTACGACATTGATTTCCTGGCTGAGTGATATTCCATTGTACATAAGGACCACAACTTCTTTATCCATTTTTCTCTTTCCTGGGATATTTAAGGTGGAATGAAGTGGAGGTCCTGGTTAACAGAGCAGCCCTAAACTTTGGGGTGCTTGTGTCTTGCTGATTTTTAATTTTCCCAATTTATACCCCCATGAGTGGAAGTGCCCTATGCTCTCTAAGCTGTGTTTTTCAGATGTTTCAGGACTCACCGGACACTTCTCCAGAGTGGCTCTTGGCAATTTACATCCCGCCCATCAGTGTAGCAAGGCTCCCATTTCTCCATGGCCTGTCCTGCATTTCTGGTTTTGACACTTTTTTCAGCATGGCCCTTTTGACCGATGGGAAGCGAGACTTCTTTGTAGCGCTGATTTGCCTTTCCAGGTTGCTTGGTTGGCCAAAAAGGGCGTATGCGTTTTTTCCTGAATATATTCAGGAAAAAACGCATACGCCCTTTTTGGCCAAGGGCATCATTGTCAACGTTTTGCCGCTTTTCATGTGCTTTAAAGGCGATTCGTATCTACCTCCTGAAATCTGTTTCGTGCAATTCTGCCTTGATTTCAAATCCTCTTCTTTGCCTTCCCTCAATATATTTGTGGACGAGAGTTATCATTTATAACTCTGCAGGTTTGTGAATTGCAGTGCCCTGAACCTCCATTTTACAACTCGTTTTTATGGGAGCTGGCCGCAAAATCGCAGAATGGCTTCAGGCCCTGTTCTGGTTCCGGGGGGCAGGCTGAGCCTGTGGTTAATTCTTCTTTCTGATGGGAAAATAGAGTGACCTGTGCCTGTCCCAACACCAAGAGCTAGTCTCACGTTGGTTCCACGTCTTCCCGTTTATCCTCAGGACAAATTGCAACCTGTACGGAACAGGAGGTTAAAGGTGCTGATGCTCCAAGTAGGGAGCTTGCTAGTAAAGCGGCTGGAATGGCGAACCCGGGCACAAGGCGATGAGAAATGAGGTGCGTTTTAGAAACCTTTCCCCATCACACGGTGTACCATCTTCTGGGTTTCTCATGCATGTTTTTGATGTAGGAAGATGCCCTTGAACCTGGAGATTTGGGACCCATGCGATGGGTACCACGCAGTATTACTTTAAAGGGTCTGCATTTGCTCACCCAACCTCACCAAACCTCTCAGCCCCAAGAGTGTCCACCCTTATGTCTCATCCAGCTGTGGGTCTAGATATGGTCAATCCAGGTTGCATCACAGCCCCTGAACGCATTGTGTAAGAATTTCTCTCTGTTTCACCGTCTTTGTTTCATGGATGTTTCAAAGTAATTTATTTTTATAATGGGGTTTAGCTGCTTTTCACTGCTGTGTTTATGCCGCTTTACACCCACTTGACACACTAACAGAGAGATATCAATACATAGGTTTTACGATTATTATTAGTCAGATATATTCTTGTGCGGTGAATAGGGCGTGTTGAGTCCAGTTTTCTGAGCAAGGAGTAGGTCTTGTGTATTACATATTGGGTTTATGGAACGGTATCTGAGCTAATTTGATACCCTTGTTTTATGTATCACCCCACCTCACCTTTCCCGTTAAGCAGCCATAGTGTGTTTTCTGCATGTGTGACTCTGTTCTGTTTTGTAATTCAGTTCAAGTGTAACGGTTTTTACATTCCCTCTATCAGTGATACCTTATGAGAAGTGTCCTTTTCTGTGTGACTTATTTCACTTAGAATCGTCGTACCTAAATCCACTCATCATGCTGCTACTAACCTTACGACATTGATTTCATGGCTGAGTGATATTCCATTGTACATAAGGACCACAACTTCTTTATCCATTTTTCTCTTTCCTGGGATATTGAAGGTGGAATGAAGTGAAGGTCCTGGTCAACAGAGCAGCCCTAAACTTTGGGGTGCTTGTGTCTTGCTGATTTTTAATTTTCCCAATTTATACCCCCATGAGTGGAAGTGCCCTATGCTCTCTAAGGTGTGTTTTTCAGATGTTTCAGGACTCACCGGACACTTCTCCAGTGTGGCTGTTGGCAATTTACATCCCGCCAATCAGTGTAGCAAGGCTCCCATTTCTCCATGGCCTGTCCTGCATTTCTGGTTTTGACACTTTTTTCAGCATGGCCCTTTTGACTGATGGGAAGCGAGACTTCTTTGTAGCACTGATTTGCCTTTCCAGGTTGCTAGGTTGGCCAAAAAGGGCGTATGCGTTTTTTCCTGAATATATTCAGGAAAAAACGCATACGCCTTTTTGGCCAAGGGCATCATTTTCGACGTTTTGCCGCTTTTCATGTGCTTTAAAGGCGATTCGTATCTACCTCCTGAAATCTGTTTCTTGCAATTCTGCCTTGATTTCAAATCCTCTTCGTTGCCTTCCCTCAATATATTTTTGGACGAGAGTTATCATTTATAACTCTGCTGGTTTGTGAATTGCAATGCCCCTGAGCTCCATTTTTCAACTCGCTTTTTTGGGAGCTGTCCGCAAAAGCGCAGGATGGCCTCAGGCACTATTCCTGTTCTGGGCGGCACGCTGAGCCTGTGGTTAATTCTTCTTCCTGATGGGAAAATAGAGTGACCTGTGCCTGTCCCAACACCAAGAGCTAGTCTCACGTTGGTTCCACGTCTTCCCGTTTATCCTCAGGACAAATTGCAACCTCTACGGAACAGGAGGTTAAAGGTGCTGATGCTCCAAGTAGGGAGCTTGCTAGTAAAGCGGCTGGAATGGCGAACCCGGGCACAAGGAGATGAGAAATGAGGTGCGTTTTAGAAACCTTTCCCCATCACACGGTGTACCATCTTCTGGGTTTCTCATGCATGTTTTTGATGTAGGAAGATGCCCTTGAACCTGGAGATTTGGGACCCATGCGATGGGTACCACGCAGTATTCCTTTAAAGGGTCTGCGTTTGCTCACCCAACCTCACCAAACCTCTCAGCCCCAAGAGTGTCCACCCTTATGTCTCATCCAGCTGTGCGTCTAGATATGGTCAATCCAGGTTGCATCACAGCCCCTGAACGCATTGTGTAAGAATTTCTCTCTCTTTCACTGTCTTTGTTTCATGGGTGTTTCAAAGTAATTTATTTTTATAATGGGGTTTAGCTGCTTTTCACTGCTGTGTTTATGCCGCTTTACACCCACTTGACACACTAACAGAGAGATATCAATACATAGGTTTTACGATTATTATTAGTCAGATATATTCTTGTGCGGTGAATAGGGCGTGTTGAGTCCAGTTCTCTGAGCAAGGAGTAGGTCTTGTCTATTACATATTGGGTTTATGGAACGGTATCTGAGCTAATTTGATACCCTTGTTTTATGTATCACCCCACCTCACCTTTCCCGTTAAGCAGCCATAGTGTGTTTTCTGCATGTGTGACTCTGTTCTGTTTTGTAATTCAGTTCAAGTGTAACGGTTTTTACATTCCCTCTATCAGTGATACCTTATGAGAAGTGTCCTTTTCTGTGTGACTTATTTCACTTAGAATCGTCGTACCTAAATCCACTCATCATGCTGCTACTAACCTTACGACATTGATTTCCTGGCTGAGTGATATTCCATTGTACATAAGGACCACAACTTCTTTATCCATTTTTCTCTTTCCTGGGATATTTAAGGTGGAATGAAGTGGAGGTCCTGGTCAACAGAGCAGCCCTAAACTTTGGGGTGCTTGTGTCTTGCTGATTTTTAATTTTCCCAATTTATACCCCCATGAGTGGAAGTGCCCTATGCTCTCTAAGCTGTGTTTTTCAGATGTTTCAGGACTCACCGGACACTTCTCCAGAGTGGCTCTTGGCAATTTACATCCCGCCCATCAGTGTAGCAAGGCTCCCATTTCTCCATGGCCTGTCCTGCATTTCTGGTTTTGACACTTTTTTCAGCATGGCCCTTTTGACCGATGGGAAGCGAGACTTCTTTGTAGCGCTGATTTGCCTTTCCAGGTTGCTTGGTTGGCCAAAAAGGGCGTATGCGTTTTTTCCTGAATATATTCAGGAAAAAACGCATACGCCCTTTTTGGCCAAGGGCATCATTGTCAACGTTTTGCCGCTTTTCATGTGCTTTAAAGGCGATTCGTATCTACCTCCTGAAATCTGTTTCCTGCAATTCTGCCTTGATTTCAAATCCTCTTCTTTGCCTCCCCTCAATATATTTGTGGACGAGAGTTATCATTTATAACTCTGCAGGTTTGTGAATTGCAGTGCCCTGAACCTCCATTTTACAACTCGTTTTTATGGGAGCTGGCCGCAAAATCGCAGAATGGCTTCAGGCCCTGTTCTGGTTCCGGGGGGCAGGCTGAGCCTGTGGTTAATTCTTCTTTCTGATGGGAAAATAGAGTGACCTGTGCCTGTCCCAACACCAAGAGCTAGTCTCACGTTGGTTCCACGTCTTCCCGTTTATCCTCAGGACAAATTGCAACCTGTACGGAACAGGAGGTTAAAGGTGCTGATGCTCCAAGTAGGGAGCTTGCTAGTAAAGCGGCTGGAATGGTGAACCCGGGCACAAGGAGATGAGAAATGAGGTGCGTTTTAGAAACCTTTCCCCATCACACGGTGTACCATCTTCTGGGTTTCTCATGCATGTTTTTGATGTAGGAAGATGCCCTTGAACCTGGAGATTTGGGACCCATGCGATGGGTACCACGCAGTATTACTTTAAAGGGTCTGTGTTTGCTCACCCAACCTCACCAAACCTCTCAGCCCCAAGAGTGTCCACCCTCATGTCTCATCCAGCTGTGCGTCTAGATATGGTCAATCCAGGTTGCATCACAGCCCCTGAACGCATTGTGTAAGAATTTCTCTCTCTTTCACTGTCTTTGTTTCATGGGTGTTTCAAAGTAATTTATTTTTATAATGGGGTTTAGCTGCTTTTCACTGCTGTGTTTATGCCGCTTTACACCCACTTGACACACTAACAGAGAGATATCAATACATAGGTTTTACGATTATTATTAGTCAGATATATTCTTGTGCGGTGAATAGGGCGTGTTGAGTCCAGTTCTCTGAGCAAGGAGTAGGTCTTGTCTATTACATATTGGGTTTATGGAACGGTATCTGAGCTAATTTGATACCCTTGTTTTATGTATCACCCCACCTCACCTTTCCCGTTAAGCAGCCATAGTGTGTTTTCTGCATGTGTGACTCTGTTCTGTTTTGTAATTCAGTTCAAGTGTAACGGTTTTTACATTCCCTCTATCAGTGATACCTTATGAGAAGTGTCCTTTTCTGTGTGACTTATTTCACTTAGAATCGTCGTACCTAAATCCACTCATCATGCTGCTACTAACCTTACGACATTGATTTCCTGGCTGAGTGATATTCCATTGTACATAAGGACCACAACTTCTTTATCCATTTTTCTCTTTCCTGGGATATTTAAGGTGGAATGAAGTGGAGGTCCTGGTCAACAGAGCAGCCCTAAACTTTGGGGTGCTTGTGTCTTGCTGATTTTTAATTTTCCCAATTTATACCCCCATGAGTGGAAGTGCCCTATGCTCTCTAAGCTGTGTTTTTCAGATGTTTCAGGACTCACCGGACACTTCTCCAGAGTGGCTCTTGGCAATTTACATCCCGCCCATCAGTGTAGCAAGGCTCCCATTTCTCCATGGCCTGTCCTGCATTTCTGGTTTTGACACTTTTTTCAGCATGGCCCTTTTGACCGATGGGAAGCGAGACTTCTTTGTAGCGCTGATTTGCCTTTCCAGGTTGCTTGGTTGGCCAAAAAGGGCGTATGCGTTTTTTCCTGAATATATTCAGGAAAAAACGCATACGCCCTTTTTGGCCAAGGGCATCATTGTCAACGTTTTGCCGCTTTTCATGTGCTTTAAAGGCGATTCGTATCTACCTCCTGAAATCTGTTTCCTGCAATTCTGCCTTGATTTCAAATCCTCTTCTTTGCCTCCCCTCAATATATTTGTGGACGAGAGTTATCATTTATAACTCTGCAGGTTTGTGAATTGCAGTGCCCTGAACCTCCATTTTACAACTCGTTTTTATGGGAGCTGGCCGCAAAATCGCATAATGGCTTCAGGCCCTGTTCTGGTTCCTGGGGGCAGGCTGAGCCTGTGGTTAATTCTTCTTTCTGATGGGAAAATAGAGTGACCTGTGCCTGTCCCAACACCAAGAGCTAGTCTCACGTTGGTTCCACGTCTTCCCGTTTATCCTCAGGACAAATTGCAACCTCTACGGAACAGGAGGTTAAAGGTGCTGATGCTCCAAGTAGGGAGCTTGCTAGTAAAGCGGCTGGAATGGCGAACCCGGGCACAAGGAGATGAGAAATGAGGTGCGTTTTAGAAACCTTTCCCCATCACACGGTGTACCATCTTCTGGGTTTCTCATGCATGTTTTTGATGTAGGAAGATGCCCTTGAACCTGGAGATTTGGGACCCATGCGATGGGTACCACGCAGTATTCCTTTAAAGGGTCTGCGTTTGCTCACCCAACCTCACCAAACCTCTCAGCCCCAAGAGTGTCCACCCTTATGTCTCATCCAGCTGTGCGTCTAGATATGGTCAATCCAGGTTGCATCACAGCCCCTGAACGCATTGTGTAAGAATTTCTCTCTCTTTCACTGTCTTTGTTTCATGGGTGTTTCAAAGTAATTTATTTTTATAATGGGGTTTAGCTGCTTTTCACTGCTGTGTTTATGCCGCTTTACACCCACTTGACACACTAACAGAGAGATATCAATACATAGGTTTTACGATTATTATTAGTCAGATATATTCTTGTGCGGTGAATAGGGCGTGTTGAGTCCAGTTCTCTGAGCAAGGAGTAGGTCTTGTCTATTACATATTGGGTTTATGGAACGGTATCTGAGCTAATTTGATACCCTTGTTTTATGTATCACCCCACCTCACCTTTCCCGTTAAGCAGCCATAGTGTGTTTTCTGCATGTGTGACTCTGTTCTGTTTTGTAATTCAGTTCAAGTGTAACGGTTTTTACATTCCCTCTATCAGTGATACCTTATGAGAAGTGTCCTTTTCTGTGTGACTTATTTCACTTAGAATCGTCGTACCTAAATCCACTCATCATGCTGCTACTAACCTTACGACATTGATTTCCTGGCTGAGTGATATTCCATTGTACATAAGGACCACAACTTCTTTATCCATTTTTCTCTTTCCTGGGATATTTAAGGTGGAATGAAGTGGAGGTCCTGGTCAACAGAGCAGCCCTAAACTTTGGGGTGCTTGTGTCTTGCTGATTTTTAATTTTCCCAATTTATACCCCCATGAGTGGAAGTGCCCTATGCTCTCTAAGCTGTGTTTTTCAGATGTTTCAGGACTCACCGGACACTTCTCCAGAGTGGCTCTTGGCAATTTACATCCCGCCCATCAGTGTAGCAAGGCTCCCATTTCTCCATGGCCTGTCCTGCATTTCTGGTTTTGACACTTTTTTCAGCATGGCCCTTTTGACCGATGGGAAGCGAGACTTCTTTGTAGCGCTGATTTGCCTTTCCAGGTTGCTTGGTTGGCCAAAAAGGGCGTATGCGTTTTTTCCTGAATATATTCAGGAAAAAACGCATACGCCCTTTTTGGCCAAGGGCATCATTGTCAACGTTTTGCCGCTTTTCATGTGCTTTAAAGGCGATTCGTATCTACCTCCTGAAATCTGTTTCCTGCAATTCTGCCTTGATTTCAAATCCTCTTCTTTGCCTCCCCTCAATATATTTGTGGACGAGAGTTATCATTTATAACTCTGCAGGTTTGTGAATTGCAGTGCCCTGAACCTCCATTTTACAACTCGTTTTTATGGGAGCTGGCCGCAAAATCGCAGAATGGCTTCAGGCCCTGTTCTGGTTCCGGGGGGCAGGCTGAGCCTGTGGTTAATTCTTCTTTCTGATGGGAAAATAGAGTGACCTGTGCCTGTCCCAACACCAAGAGCTAGTCTCACGTTGGTTCCACGTCTTCCCGTTTATCCTCAGGACAAATTGCAACCTGTACGGAACAGGAGGTTAAAGGTGCTGATGCTCCAAGTAGGGAGCTTGCTAGTAAAGCGGCTGGAATGGTGAACCCGGGCACAAGGAGATGAGAAATGAGGTGCGTTTTAGAAACCTTTCCCCATCACACGGTGTACCATCTTCTGGGTTTCTCATGCATGTTTTTGATGTAGGAAGATGCCCTTGAACCTGGAGATTTGGGACCCATGCGATGGGTACCACGCAGTATTACTTTAAAGGGTCTGTGTTTGCTCACCCAACCTCACCAAACCTCTCAGCCCCAAGAGTGTCCACCCTCATGTCTCATCCAGCTGTGCGTCTAGATATGGTCAATCCAGGTTGCATCACAGCCCCTGAACGCATTGTGTAAGAATTTCTCTCTCTTTCACTGTCTTTGTTTCATGGGTGTTTCAAAGTAATTTATTTTTATAATGGGGTTTAGCTGCTTTTCACTGCTGTGTTTATGCCGCTTTACACCCACTTGACACACTAACAGAGAGATATCAATACATAGGTTTTACGATTATTATTAGTCAGATATATTCTTGTGCGGTGAATAGGGCGTGTTGAGTCCAGTTCTCTGAGCAAGGAGTAGGTCTTGTCTATTACATATTGGGTTTATGGAACGGTATCTGAGCCAATTTGATACCCTTGTTTTATGTATCACCCCACCTCACCTTTCCCGTTAAGCAGCCATAGTGTGTTTTCTGCATGTGTGACTCTGTTCTGTTTTGTAATTCAGTTCAAGTGTAACGGTTTTTACATTCCCTCTATCAGTGATACCTTATGAGAAGTGTCCTTTTCTGTGTGACTTATTTCACTTAGAATCGTCGTACCTAAATCCACTCATCATGCTGCTACTAACCTTACGACATTGATTTCCTGGCTGAGTGATATTCCATTGTACATAAGGACCACAACTTCTTTATCCATTTTTCTCTTTCCTGGGATATTTAAGGTGGAATGAAGTGGAGGTCCTGGTCAACAGAGCAGCCCTAAACTTTGGGGTGCTTGTGTCTTGCTGATTTTTAATTTTCCCAATTTATACCCCCATGAGTGGAAGTGCCCTATGCTCTCTAAGCTGTGTTTTTCAGATGTTTCAGGACTCACCGGACACTTCTCCAGAGTGGCTCTTGGCAATTTACATCCCGCCCATCAGTGTAGCAAGGCTCCCATTTCTCCATGGCCTGTCCTGCATTTCTGGTTTTGACACTTTTTTCAGCATGGCCCTTTTGACCGATGGGAAGCGAGACTTCTTTGTAGCGCTGATTTGCCTTTCCAGGTTGCTTGGTTGGCCAAAAAGGGCGTATGCGTTTTTTCCTGAATATATTCAGGAAAAAACGCATACGCCCTTTTTGGCCAAGGGCATCATTGTCAACGTTTTGCCGCTTTTCATGTGCTTTAAAGGCGATTCGTATCTACCTCCTGAAATCTGTTTCCTGCAATTCTGCCTTGATTTCAAATCCTCTTCTTTGCCTCCCCTCAATATATTTGTGGACGAGAGTTATCATTTATAACTCTGCAGGTTTGTGAATTGCAGTGCCCTGAACCTCCATTTTACAACTCGTTTTTATGGGAGCTGGCCGCAAAATCGCAGAATGGTTTCAGGCCCTGTTCTGGTTCCGGGGGGCAGGCTGAGCCTGTGGTTAATTCTTCTTTCTGATGGGAAAACAGAGTGACCTGTGCCTGTCCCAACACCAAGAGCTAGTCTCACGTTGGTTCCACGTCTTCCCGTTTATCCTCAGGACAAATTGCAACCTGTACGGAACAGGAGGTTAAAGGTGCTGATGCTCCAAGTAGGGAGCTTGCTAGTAAAGCGGCTGGAATGGCGAACCCGGGCACAAGGAGATGAGAAATGAGGTGCGTTTTAGAAACCTTTCCCCATCACACGGTGTACCATCTTCTGGGTTTCTCATGCATGTTTTTGATGTAGGAAGATGCCCTTGAACCTGGAGATTTGGGACCCATGCGATGGGTACCACGCAGTATTACTTTAAAGGGTCTGCGTTTGCTCACCCAACCTCACCAAACCTCTCAGCCCCAAGAGTGTCCACCCTCATGTCTCATCCAGCTGTGCGTCTAGATATGGTCAATCCAGGTTGCATCACAGCCCCTGAACGCATTGTGTAAGAATTTCTCTCTCTTTCACTGTCTTTGTTTCATGGGTGTTTCAAAGTAATTTATTTTTATAATGGGGTTTAGCTGCTTTTCACTGCTGTGTTTATGCCGCTTTACACCCACTTGACACACTAACAGAGAGATATCAATACATAGGTTTTACGATTATTATTAATCAGATATATTCTTGTGCAGTGAATAGGGCGTGTTGAGTCCAGTTCTCTGAGCAAGGAGTAGGTCTTGTCTATTACATATTGGGTTTATGGAACGGTATCTGAGCCAATTTGATACCCTTGTTTTATGTATCACCCCACCTCACCTTTCCCGTTAAGCAGCCATAGTGTGTTTTCTGCATGTGTGACTCTGTTCTGTTTTGTAATTCAGTTCAAGTGTAACGGTTTTTACATTCCCTCTATCAGTGATACCTTATGAGAAGTATCCTTTTCTGTGTGACTTATTTCACTTAGAATCGTCGTACCTAAATCCACTCATCATGCTGCTACTAACCTTACGACATTGATTTCCTGGCTGAGTGATATTCCATTGTACATAAGGACCACAACTTCTTTATCCATTTTTCTCTTTCCTGGGATATTTAAGGTGGAATGAAGTGGAGGTCCTGGTCAACAGAGCAGCCCTAAACTTTGGGGTGCTTGTGTCTTGCTGATTTTTAATTTTCCCAATTTATACCCCCATGAGTGGAAGTGCCCTATGCTCTCTAAGCTGTGTTTTTCAGATGTTTCAGGACTCACCGGACACTTCTCCAGAGTGGCTCTTGGCAATTTACATCCCGCCCATCAGTGTAGCAAGGCTCCCATTTCTCCATGGCCTGTCCTGCATTTCTGGTTTTGACACTTTTTTCAGCATGGCCCTTTTGACCGATGGGAAGCGAGACTTCTTTGTAGCGCTGATTTGCCTTTCCAGGTTGCTTGGTTGGCCAAAAAGGGCGTATGCGTTTTTTCCTGAATATATTCAGGAAAAAACGCATACGCCCTTTTTGGCCAAGGGCATCATTGTCAACGTTTTGCCGCTTTTCATGTGCTTTAAAGGCGATTCGTATCTACCTCCTGAAATCTGTTTCCTGCAATTCTGCCTTGATTTCAAATCCTCTTCTTTGCCTCCCCTCAATATATTTGTGGACGAGAGTTATCATTTATAACTCTGCAGGTTTGTGAATTGCAGTGCCCTGAACCTCCATTTTACAACTCGTTTTTATGGGAGCTGGCCGCAAAATCGCAGAATGGTTTCAGGCCCTGTTCTGGTTCCGGGGGGCAGGCTGAGCCTGTGGTTAATTCTTCTTTCTGATGGGAAAACAGAGTGACCTGTGCCTGTCCCAACACCAAGAGCTAGTCTCACGTTGGTTCCACGTCTTCCCGTTTATCCTCAGGACAAATTGCAACCTGTACGGAACAGGAGGTTAAAGGTGCTGATGCTCCAAGTAGGAAGCTTGCTAGTAAAGCGGCTGGAATGGCGAACCCGGGCACAAGGAGATGAGAAATGAGGTGCGTTTTAGAAACCTTTCCCCATCACACGGTGTACCATCTTCTGGGTTTCTCATGCATGTTTTTGATGTAGGAAGATGCCCTTGAACCTGGAGATTTGGGACCCATGCGATGGGTACCACGCAGTATTACTTTAAAGGGTCTGCGTTTGCTCACCCAACCTCACCAAACCTCTCAGCCCCAAGAGTGTCCACCCTCATGTCTCATCCAGCTGTGCGTCTAGATATGGTCAATCCAGGTTGCATCACAGCCCCTGAACGCATTGTGTAAGAATTTCTCTCTCTTTCACTGTCTTTGTTTCATGGGTGTTTCAAAGTAATTTATTTTTATAATGGGGTTTAGCTGCTTTTCACTGCTGTGTTTATGCCGCTTTACACCCACTTGACACACTAACAGAGAGATATCAATACATAGGTTTTACGATTATTATTAATCAGATATATTCTTGTGCAGTGAATAGGGCGTGTTGAGTCCAGTTCTCTGAGCAAGGAGTAGGTCTTGTCTATTACATATTGGGTTTATGGAACAGTATCTGAGCCAATTTGATACCCTTGTTTTATGTATCACCCCACCTCACCTTTCCCGTTAAGCAGCCATAGTGTGTTTTCTGCATGTGTGACTCTGTTCTGTTTTGTAATTCAGTTCAAGTGTAACGGTTTTTACATTCCCTCTATCAGTGATACCTTATGAGAAGTGTCCTTTTCTGTGTGACTTATTTCACTTAGAATCGTCGTACCTAAATCCACTCATCATGCTGCTACTAACCTTACGACATTGATTTCCTGGCTGAGTGATATTCCATTGTACATAAGGACCACAACTTCTTTATCCATTTTTCTCTTTCCTGGGATATTTAAGGTGGAATGAAGTGGAGGTCCTGGTTAACAGAGCAGCCCTAAACTTTGGGGTGCTTGTGTCTTGCTGATTTTTAATTTTCCCAATTTATACCCCCATGAGTGGAAGTGCCCTATGCTCTCTAAGCTGTGTTTTTCAGATGTTTCAGGACTCACCGGACACTTCTCCAGAGTGGCTCTTGGCAATTTACATCCCGCCCATCAGTGTAGCAAGGCTCCCATTTCTCCATGGCCTGTCCTGCATTTCTGGTTTTGACACTTTTTTCAGCATGGCCCTTTTGACCGATGGGAAGCGAGACTTCTTTGTAGCGCTGATTTGCCTTTCCAGGTTGCTTGGTTGGCCAAAAAGGGCGTATGCGTTTTTTCCTGAATATATTCAGGAAAAAACGCATACGCCCTTTTTGGCCAAGGGCATCATTGTCAACGTTTTGCCGCTTTTCATGTGCTTTAAAGGCGATTCGTATCTACCTCCTGAAATCTGTTTCGTGCAATTCTGCCTTGATTTCAAATCCTCTTCTTTGCCTTCCCTCAATATATTTGTGGACGAGAGTTATCATTTATAACTCTGCAGGTTTGTGAATTGCAGTGCCCTGAACCTCCATTTTACAACTCGTTTTTATGGGAGCTGGCCGCAAAATCGCAGAATGGCTTCAGGCCCTGTTCTGGTTCCGGGGGGCAGGCTGAGCCTGTGGTTAATTCTTCTTTCTGATGGGAAAATAGAGTGACCTGTGCCTGTCCCAACACCAAGAGCTAGTCTCACGTTGGTTCCACGTCTTCCCGTTTATCCTCAGGACAAATTGCAACCTGTACGGAACAGGAGGTTAAAGGTGCTGATGCTCCAAGTAGGGAGCTTGCTAGTAAAGCGGCTGGAATGGCGAACCCGGGCACAAGGCGATGAGAAATGAGGTGCGTTTTAGAAACCTTTCCCCATCACACGGTGTACCATCTTCTGGGTTTCTCATGCATGTTTTTGATGTAGGAAGATGCCCTTGAACCTGGAGATTTGGGACCCATGCGATGGGTACCACGCAGTATTACTTTAAAGGGTCTGCATTTGCTCACCCAACCTCACCAAACCTCTCAGCCCCAAGAGTGTCCACCCTTATGTCTCATCCAGCTGTGGGTCTAGATATGGTCAATCCAGGTTGCATCACAGCCCCTGAACGCATTGTGTAATAATTTCTCTCTGTTTCACCGTCTTTGTTTCATGGATGTTTCAAAGTAATTTATTTTTATAATGGGGTTTAGCTGCTTTTCACTGCTGTGTTTATGCCGCTTTACACCCACTTGACACACTAACAGAGAGATATCAATACATAGGTTTTACGATTATTATTAGTCAGATATATTCTTGTGCGGTGAATAGGGCGTGTTGAGTCCAGTTTTCTGAGCAAGGAGTAGGTCTTGTGTATTACATATTGGGTTTATGGAACGGTATCTGAGCTAATTTGATACCCTTGTTTTATGTATCACCCCACCTCACCTTTCCCGTTAAGCAGCCATAGTGTGTTTTCTGCATGTGTGACTCTGTTCTGTTTTGTAATTCAGTTCAAGTGTAACGGTTTTTACATTCCCTCTATCAGTGATACCTTATGAGAAGTGTCCTTTTCTGTGTGACTTATTTCACTTAGAATCGTCGTACCTAAATCCACTCATCATGCTGCTACTAACCTTACGACATTGATTTCATGGCTGAGTGATATTCCATTGTACATAAGGACCACAACTTCTTTATCCATTTTTCTCTTTCCTGGGATATTGAAGGTGGAATGAAGTGAAGGTCCTGGTCAACAGAGCAGCCCTAAACTTTGGGGTGCTTGTGTCTTGCTGATTTTTAATTTTCCCAATTTATACCCCCA
>NW_028121722.1:0-28429 GCF_965194805.1 Balaenoptera borealis | reverse complement strand
GCAACCTTCTCCCTGCCCTGTCTTTCCCTTCAGCCTGCACTCGTATTGACTTCTATGCTATTTCCTAGACTGGAAGCATTTTAGAACTAGGAGGCCCTTAGAGAACTTCGATGTTCTCAGTCTCATTTCGTGAGTAAGGAAACTGAGGCTCAGAGAGGTCGGGTTGACTTGTTCAAGTTCTCTCATTATGTTAGTATCATTACCAGGTTTCAGAACCTAAGTATCCTGACTTCCTTGCCAGGACTCCACTCTGAGCATGATACTGCCAGAAAGCAGGAGAAATAGAACTTATAATATAGGCATTTTTTTTGTCCATTAGAAAACAGTACGGCTATTACCATTGTCGTCTTCAGTGTCTCCCTTTGCTTGTGCAGTTCCCACGCTATTACCTAGAGGTGACGTACAGCTCAGTCCAACTGGTGAATTGAAAGAGTCATTTTTGCCCTCTTCAAGCCTGGTTTCTCATCCTACCTCAAAATGATTACCCGAAAGTGGATTTCTTAAGTGCTTTTGGAAAGGGAAAAGTTATCTGATTACTTCAGATTACTCACCTATAAAGTGGTTATAACACCACCACCAATAATAATAGCAGTAATAATTAATAGATGAATAAGCTGATCTGTTGCGTATGATTTATATGGAGGAAGATACAATAAGTTCTAGAAAGACAAAGAAAAATCATGACAAGCATATTACGTTAACGAAAAAGAAATCCATAGATATTAATGAAAACTGGGGTATGTGGCAAGTATCGAAGCCTAATGAATTTACTAACAAATGGCATTCTGTACCATCCATGCAATATTATGAAAGTGAATTTTGCCCACTCTAGTTTAGTGAATACTATTAACCAGAAAACACGATGGAGGTGATAGAGGTGAATGAATTCCTAGCCAATGCATACAGACAGAGAAGGTATGTCAGTAAAAAATGCATAACAAGCAACAGAATGCAATAAATGTGCATGTATAGGTAGCCACAACACATATAGACAAGTATTTCAATGAAAACCGGTACGAAGCAGACAGCAAAATAATAAGTGTAAAAGAGTTTCATTATTGTGCTCCTTCATATTTTTACCCAGCAAGTAAGAGGTATTAAGCCTAGGAGAAATATATATTTCAATGAATATAGCTTATATAATAAGCAGAAAGGAAGCTTAAAATGTATCAGGAAGGTTTTTGGATTTATCCTAGAACTTAGATTAGAATCATCTTCAGCATCCAAGAAGATGGCATCCCAAAACCTCAAAAAACCATCATGCCTAGAATCCAATTAAAAAAGATTTTCAAATGTAAGAAAATCCACAGGACTCCACAATATGGTTTTCGATAAACGTGGATGTTTGTTTGTTTTGTTTCTTTGGCCGCGCCGCGTGGCCCTGGCCGTGAAAGCACCGAGTCCTAAGCACTGGACCGCCAGGGAATTCCCTAAGTGGGGGGAATTAGAGATGTGGGGCTTGACTTTTTCTTCTTCTTCTTCGGTAGCTAAGATCTGCAAGCGAACGATGGCTGTTGATCAATGTGCTCTCTGTGTTAGGAAGGAAATAACTGTAAAAATGAAAAGCAGCCTTGCCTTAGAACCTACATATCACACCAAGGAAAATAGTCCTTCTGATTCAATTTAGAAGATATCACTTAAAATGTTGAATTGGTGAAATGTCTACCTAGTTTAAAAATTAGAAAGAATAAAACACTGAAAAGCAGCCCCCTAGATAACCACTGTGGTTGCTTGTTTATAGGAGGCATCATTTCTAAAACGTATTTCTAAAATGTTTATATTCAAAACTGTCAAGTGGCCAACTGTATTCAGAGAGGCAATAAAAGAAAGAAAACGGAGTATGACTTTTCTGATAAGCTGCCTTTCCCGGTGATCCCCTGTTCTGGCCTTACTTTCCTTCTTAGTCTGTTAATGTAAGGGTTTGCTACCATCAACTTGGTTTTGCCCTGCTCTGAGCAGGTTTCCCTCTGTGCTGTTTCTGCTTTAATTGAAAATCTTTGGTTCCCATCAGCATTCCATTGCAAACTCCGTTTTTCTTGAGAGCTCCTCTATGCTTTCCCTCTTCATTCTTACATTTTCTCCCATCTCTTGGTGCCTGTTGGCCTGTGCTAATGAAAACCATCCTAAACTTCCTTACGCTCGACTCTGTGCCTCCCTGTAGAGCCCAGTACTCTCCATCCTCTCTCCCTATTCTCTCTTTTCAACTAGTCGAAATCCTAGTGGAGGGAGACCATTAGAGATGAAACATCTTGGTATATATTGCTAGTTTTCTATGTCCCCTGGCTTTTCTATGTTTCTGTTGAAACACTCTTGAGAAGTGTCTGATTTCGTTTTCTACATGGGTACCCTTTAAGGCTCAATACTGGAAAAGAAGGGGATCAGAGTGATCAACCCAACGTGGTATCCTAACGTAACAGTTAAGGAAAGCAACAGGCTTTGTGAGACAGCCAGTGATTTGTCCAAAGTCACACAGATAGTAAACGTCAAAGTCAAAAGTGAAATTAGGTCTCCAGACGTGTAGTTCAATACTTTCCCTCATTATTCCATGCTATTTTGAATCTCCTACTCAATTTAGGGGCAAAAGAAATCGAACGCAAAACTTTCCAAAGTTTCTTTTCTTACCTGACATGGTCAGAGAAGAGGAAGCATCCACTGCAGGTACAAGGGATGAGGAGACAACACTAGAGGATGTCTGAGTGGCTGCAGCTGAACGGCGCACGTGTCCAGTACAGAGGTCACTGGTTACTGGTCCAAACAGCTCCACGGAAACCCCAAGGCTCTACCAAGTGGTAGTAGGTTTGGTAGGAGAGTGATGTCACAAAGCAGGCAGTTGAAAGGTATGAGAGAGCCAATAGGGAGGTCCGATCCCCAACAGGAAGGCGGGCTTGGGTGAAGAGAGTGTAGGAGAGCTAAAACAACACCTGAGTTTCTGAGCTCTGGGGAGGAAATCCTAGAAGACAGATTTACCTCCCCCAGGCTCTTCCATTAGGGAAATCATTGCCACATTTCTTACAGACGTTCATTAATACACTGAACTAAGAGTTACTTATATTCTACAGAGTATTCTATTTTATGTATCATATACTTAGAGCTATATAGATCTTATTTAATTAATAATCCTTAGGAAGGAAAGAGCCATCTAGTTTGAACTATTACAGTTGTTCTGAAATCAGATGTGTCTAATGAGTGAACTGATAGCAGCTTTTAAGGAGCCAAAGTAGGGATTAAGAAGCTCTCTTTGTAACTTGGTTCAAGAGTAGGGTGAAGTTTGTTGAGTGTACCTTGTGGAGAATGTTGTGGTCCAAGGCTCTTCTCTTTTAGTTTCTTCTCCTTGACTCCTACCTTCCTTGGGCTGGGCTAGGCTGGGGGCCAGGTTGGACGTGCGACTTAACATTTCTCTTCCGCTTTCTCTTTTTTTTTTTTTCTTCCATTATGGGCATTGCTTCGAGGACAAGCCTTGATCTTGCATTGGACGTTACTTCCTGTCAACTTCCAGCAGCAGGAGTCTTCTTTTCAGTGCTTGATGCTTCACGAAATAGACTCTGCCCGTTGGCAGCAAATACCAGAGAGCTAGGAGACAGAGCTGGTTGCAGACCTTTCCTCTTCCAGCCTTTGGTTGCAATTGTTTGGCCCATAATTTGCTAGCTCTAGTTCCTTGGGCCACACAGGTATCCTGCCATCTCCAGCTCTTGTTATATGTGAGAGACATTCTGAACACTGTCCCTTTTTCTTTGCACAGAAGTATATACAGTGTGGCAGCTACTGTAATCTCCTCCGCCTTGCAAACAGCCACTCTAGAATCTTGGACCTCTAGGACTCTCTGTCTTGCATGCTTGGGGGCAAGGCCAAGCAAAATGAAGAGGAGAATAATTAGAGAAAGAGGAGGACGTTGGTGGAGAATTGGGAGCAGGTAAGGTGAAAGGGCACAGGAGAAAAGAGATGCATGTAGACTTTTTGGTTTCTGTGGGAAACAGGTTGACACACTTGGGCCTCATTTGGTATTAACAGAACAGAGAGTTAAAGATCTAAGTAGCTAGATAGTGTGCAGCAACTGCCATGAAGTCTGTACACTGAAGAGAACAGTCTCACATCTAGTTTTCATTTTGTTTTATGTCATAGTACCTTATTTGTAGCATTCACTGGTGTGTTTGTAGAATACAGATGTTTTCAAATGCTCTGGTTTTGTCTACATGGTTATCTCCTTGTCCTGTTTGTAAGGAATCCAACATTGTAAGACATATTGCATGTTTTTCTCTTGACGATTGTTGACCTTGAAGCGTCATGAACTGACTTGAGCTGTTGGATTCTGTGGAGAAACGTTCAAAAGGGTCTGTGAAAAAGGCACTGTGGTGAGTCGCATTATGCACCCGAGCGTAAGGAGCAAGATATCTGCCACCAGCCCAGCTTGGCCTGGATTGCCTCTGTTTTAGTTCCCCTGGTTAGTGCTTTTCTCCCTAACCACTCTTGTGACTGTGATAATGTGAGTAAGGGCGGAGTTGCTAATGATCTATGTGTGAGGTAAGCTGGTTTGAGGGAGGAAATCTATGGACCTAGTCATTTTCCTTGGTGGTAAGCTTTCAGGGGTGCAGAGATTGATCTTCCTGGGGCCTTTTCTGGTCCCAGGAAGATATCGCATAGATGGGACCTCCCAAGACACACATTGAATCTTTAGGCCTGTTTTTCCTATTATGAGGTACGAGTTTCTTCACTGATGGGGATGATGCTTATCTGAGAAGAAATTGTGAAAGGTGGTGTAGTGTAGAGGTGTGGCTTAAGCTTTTAAGTTTTCCTCCAGGTTTTTCCCCTAAGCTTCCTACTTCGGACGGCCTACTTACATGATACTAGTAGGTGATGTCCGGCTAACAACTTCCTAAATATACCTGCAAGCCAGATCAGTGTCTCTTTTCTCTGTATTCCCATGGAAATCAAGAGTCCCGCCGAATTTTCCATCGAAACAGTTGATTTGTGTTGTCTCTAGGAATTCTAAAGGGCGTACCGTTGCTTCCTAACCGGTGTCATTTGGGAGATCCGCCTCTGTACGTTCAAATGATTAATTTTGAGACTTTGCTCATGTGTGCAGTAAACCCTTGAATTCCCTAAGACCTTCCTTTCCTCCATCTCCTACCCCATTAAGCCCGCTTCAGTTCATCTCCTGAATTTCTTTGGAATCTGTCAGCCAGCTCTTCCTCAACTTCCTAATACTGAACTTGCCTGTCTGTTGCGATTAGGTCCTAACTAGTGTCCATATATCTTGTTTCCTTCCAATCCACTCTTCACACAAGAAACCTTCAAAGCAAGTTGGAACGTTGCTCATAAACATCGCTCACAAGCATTGTTTTGAGAATAGAAAACACACTGTTGGCCTTTAAGACTCTGCGTGGTCTAGAATCCTCTCTGCTTCTCTAGTCCCATCTTGTGCCACTTTTGCCCTCACTTTCTATGCTTCAGATACACTGAATTAACCTTAGTTCTCACTCATCTGACAGAAGTCAGTTCAGATACTATTTTTCACTGTGATTCCTAGCATTAAGGAATTTGATTATCAGGTTTTGTATGAGGACTATTTCATCAGGGGTACAGAAGTTCTGGCCATCTCTGGTTTTGGATATCCCTTATTTGTTGAGACCTTTGCGTTGTTTGGTTGCCTTTTGTCTGTTTTCCAGATGGGAAAACAGGAACAAGGGAAGTATAGGTTATTACTAGGTGGGGTTGAGCAAGTGGAGCAGCAAACTGCAAAGCAGAAAGAAGAGGGACGTACTATAGAGGGATATGACTTCCATTCTCAAGGCGCCTGCATCCTGTGCAGGGAGACAGCCTAACATAAAATGTGCCTAACAACAAATATATTGACTTCTTACTAAAAATCTCCAGTTCATAGAACCGAGGGGTTTGTACCTTCTCCTTTAAAAGTGATAGTCCTGGGACTTCCCCGGTGGTCCCGTGGTGAAGACTCTGCGCTTCCAATGCAGCAGGCGTGGGTTCAATCCCTGGTTGGGGAGCTAAGATCCCACATGCTGCGCAGCCAAAGAAATTTTTTTCGAACGTTATACTCCTGTATTGTTGGCTTTAGTGGTTTAGATTTTGTTGTACTGTTAAGAAGATTTCAGTTTATTTACCGGGAACAAACAACACATAATGTAAAAATAGTTTCCCAGAAACGATTTCCATCATTCTCTTCCTCCCTTTCTCCCGCAGACTGGTGTTTCACCTTGACAAGTTCTCTGTCATTCCATAGGAAAGCTGTCTGGCTTGGAGGTTGCAATCCCAGGGAATTTTTCATCAGCGGGGAAGTCTCCATCACTACAGAGGAATCAAGGGAGAAGTCAGTCCCTGGTAAGTGAGATGCTCCCCCTAAACACCAACACAGCAGTCGTGTACCTTTCAAGGGGTTCAGGGGCAAGATGGGCAAGGCATTTCTACTAACTCTTCTTAAGGATCACGGACAGTGCCCTATGCTACGAGGTAAGCGGTGACTGCTGTAGTTCTTACTGGTGATCCTTTCCTGTCACTGATTCTCGGCTTTCTTTGTATTTCATAGGACTGTTGTCAGTCCAATACAAAATGAGTCTTATTTTTAAAAACCTGAAATGTTTTACAGAGCCTAGCATTCTCATATAGGGTCCTTTCCATTCTCCCCACTTTCCCGAGAGGCCAAGAACACTTCACACCATGAACTAGGAGAGGGGGTAGAGCCCTTTCTGATGAAATACATCAACAAAGACAGAGCCTTAGCCTGCTTGCTCTCTGGACAGGATCTCGGACCACAAGGTCTTCAATCCTGGTATAAATGAAGGAAGTGAGGACAGTTCAACTGGCACTCTCATAACAAGAGTTCTGAAACACCTTCCAAAGAGACTATAGCAGTAGACGAGGGAAGGGAGTGCTACAGTGTGGCAGTACAGGGGGAATGATCGGCTACAGCAGTGAAAAGTGTGGTACCGATCGGTGTGCTCTCGGGGTTCTTGTACATGTAGCATAGATGACCTCTACGGTGGCCCTCCCACCTTCCCACCTGCATTAGGTGTTCTTTTTTTTTGTAATTTATGTTTATGTATTTATTTACTGTTTGAACTTATTTATTCTACGTATTTATTTTTTTGGCCGCACTGGGTCTCTCATTGCTGTGCACGGGCTTTCTCTAGTTGGCGGCTAGCGGGGGCTACTCTCGGTTGCGGTGTGCGGGCATCTCATCACGGTGGCTTCTCTTGTTGCGGAGCATGGGCTGTAGGCACGTGGGCTTCGGTAGTTGAGGCTCACGGGCTCTAGAATGCAGGCTCCGTCGTTGTGGCACATGCGCTTAGTTGCTGCACGGCATGTGGGATCTTCGCAGACCAGGGCTCGAACCCGTGTCCCCTGCATTGGCAGGCGCCACCAGGGAAGCCCTAGGTGTTCTCATATAGAGTCTAAAAACAGAGAGCACTGAGAGAAGGTAGTGGTTATTAAAGGCTCAGGATCTAAATTCTACCTGTCTCTACACCCCTTCCCAGCTGTCGATTTGACCCCATTTTTGAATGCTGACCTCATTGTTCAACTTTTCTCTGCCGTCTGTATACTCACCTTGAAAACTTGTTTCTGTGATGCGTTGAGCAGACACAGGGTGGCAGACTGCAGAGGTGGAAGCTGGTGGTCGGATATTTGTGGGCTGAATCTCCTTCAGTCCCATTCCCATTTCTGGTTGCCCAGAGGCCCTACTTCCTGTGTGTGACGCCGAGCCGTAGGATTGCGGGCAGGAGCCAAGTTCTCCATACAGTAAAGACCCCAGTGTGCCTTGGTTACAGTAATATACCTGGCTTCCTTCCTGGCAGGGAAGTGACAGGCGGCTATGCCCCTGCTTTGTTCGTGGGCCTCCTGATCCAGCAGTTCCCTTGGCTCTGCCCCTGTCGTCAGCTGCCCCTAGGATAACTCTGAGCCCTAGCCACTTCTCTGGTAGATTTCCCTATTCCCCCACTACAGTCACACCTGAATAAGGCAACTCAGACCTTTCAGAGATGTGTCCTGAACCTCTTGTTTTCTGAAATACCTATCTGGTGGTTGTGAGACTTAAGGCCAGCGTCCCCGAGAGACTTTTTCTATTTCTCCTAGTAAACCTAGACTCATCTTCTGTCACCTTCAACTCTACTCCAATTGTGTTCTTTCAACCCAGACCTCTGACCCTGCTTTTTACTTCTGCCATTTCATCCTCGCTCCTGCTTCCTTTCCTAAATTCATACGTCTCTTTTGGCCTTCCTAGCCCTGGGCCAAGTTCCTTCCTCTTTGCTCAGTTTTTACCCCTTTCCTTCATTCTCCCATCCAACTTTCAGTCCTTCCTTTCTCACGCCCCAGTTAGCAGCATCTGAAAATTCGAAAGGTTTGTTACTCGTCTATTAATTGTATTCCATTTACTTATTCAGTTCTATACCTGTCTTACCTGTGTATGGAAGAACAGCTGGTAGCCAAGGTGGCACCAAGAATCCTAGCAGCTCTCACTTGACGTATCCGTAGTAGTCGGCAATTTCCATTTCGTTTTCCCTCTCGGTGAAAAATTGCAGCTTGCCCGAAGAGGTGTATCTGGCAGCATTCTCCCGTTGTTGTTGAGCCCGCCTCTTCATGGCCTCTCGCTCTGGCCTCTGCTCTTGTTCGATGGGCTTTGACATGACTGGCTCAGGCACGTTGGGTTCCCTCCATGGAACTCGTTGCTTGCTGAAGTCTTGGAGTAGAAATTGGGTTTGGAGCTTGGGTGGGGACTGGCGCTTATTCACAGCAGGGGGAACAGGCTCCCGCTGGAGAGGAGCGCCAGATGAAGTTTTGGAGGGTGCAGGCCTAGGAGCAGCAGACTGAGGGACACGAGGCTGGGTATGGTTGGTCCAAGCCGGTTGGGTTGGGTTGGTCACAGTTGGCTGAGCTGGTTTGGCGGGGCCTGGCAAAGAGGCAGGAGCTGGCTGGTGGGATGAATTGGCTGCAGCAGGTTGAGCTGAGTCAGTAGAACCAGGCTGGGCACGGTAAGCCCCAGCAGGCCGATGTGAGGCCAGAGACTGTGGCCTCCGAGGAGCGGGTCGAGCTTGAGGCTTGTCCCAGGCAGAAAAAGGCAGAGGTATCAACTTGACCTTCCCAGGAGGAGGCCGCTCATACTGGGCTGGAGACGGACACTCTGTTTCAGCACTGCTGTCTGGTTTCTGGGCTTGGACTTGCGTTTTCTCAGGACCCTTCCCCTCACGTGGGGTATGCCGCCATGGCTGGATAGCTGGGGGTGGCTGGGGGTCTTTGGGGTTGCTTGACTTTCCCAAGAGCCGACAGGAAGAGAGCCCAGTTTTCGTCTCATTCTTCTTCCCCAGCGCATGAAGAACCTTCACAGACTCCAGCATGCGCACGCCAAGGGAGGTTCGAGGCTTTTGAAAGCTCTGTTGGAGAAGCTCAGTTTGGTGTTCCTTTCGCTTCGTGTGGGGGATTGCTGGCTTCTCTTCTGCCTTGACTTTGTTCCCTGACTGCTTGTTCTCTTCAGCCTTGTTTCTCCCTCTGGTCCTTTTGGTTTTTTCCTGCCCGTGGCTCTTAGTTTTGCTGATCTTTCTGGATGCAGCTTTCTGAGGTTTGCCTTGAGAGTGCTTGGCCGTGTTCACAGGAGCCCTGTCACTGACTGCAGCGTGGCATATAACCACTTCTCCCCCTAACAGGCACTCTGGATTCTTTGGCTGGATTTTGGCCTTGGGAGCGCCACTGATAGGCTCAGAGGCTTTCTGTTTGTTCTTCCTGGGTTGATCAGAGGGAACCTTTATGACACTTGGCTTTTCCTGCACCTGATTCACCTTAATGGCTCTGGTGTCTTTAGCTTTGATCACGTTGGGACCTTGGGATTGATCAAGATCTTTCAAAGGATTAAAGAGCTGGGGAAGGTGAATATCCTCCGCCAGTGTAGTAATGTCTGCAAGACCACTGCTAGGTTCAATCCCATTTTCAAGTGTCCCTAGGTCCTGACGACTCCGGCTGTTCTCTCCCAGATCAGCATTTTCAGAACCAGGCTGCTCCTCTTGGCTGAGGGGATCGGTGCAGGCCAGCGGCTGGTGAATATCAGGGATTCCTAAAGGGAGTAGTGGAGGATCTTGGTTCTCTGTTGGGATCTGGTAGGCATCCAGAGGCTTTGAAAGCTTGGTTTTGATATCATCCACGTGCTTACTCTCTATTTGTCCCTGGCTTGGAGCTGGAGGCAGGGCCAGGAGACGCCTGGCACTCTGGACTGGAGCTGTCACTGAAATGTCCCCAAGTTCAGATGGTGGGTTACTCTCAAGTATGTGGCTGTTTCTGCTACTGCAGGACTTGGGGAGTTCTTGACTTTGTGTCACACAAAACGTCTGGCTTGGAGGTTGCAATCCCAGGGAATTTTTCATCACCAGGGGGGAGGTCTCCATCCCTACAAAGGGATCAAGGGAGAAGTCAGTCCCTGGTAAGTGAGATGCTCCCCCTAAACACCAACACAGCAGTCGTGTACCTTTCAAGGGGTTCAGGGGCAAGATGGGCAAGGCATTTCTACTAACTCTTCTTAAGGATCACGGACAGTGCCCTATGCTACGAGGTAAGCGGTGACTGTTGTAATTCTTACTGGTGAGCCTTTCCTGTCGCTGATTCTCGGCTCGCTTTGTATTTCATAGGACTGTTATAAGTCCAATACAAAATGAGTCTTATTTTTAAAAACCTGAAATGTTTTACAAAGCCTAGCATTCTCATATAGGGTCCTTTCCATTCTCCCCACTTTCCCGAGAGGCCAAGAACACGTCACACCATGAACTAGGAGAGGGGGTAGAGCCCTTGCTGATGAAATACATCAACAAAGACAGAGTCTTAGCCTGCTTGCTCTCTGGACAGGATCTCGGACCACAAGGTCTTCAATCCTGGTATAAATGAAGGAAGTGAGGACAGTTCAACTGGCACTCTCATAACAAGAGTTCTGAAACACCTTCCGAAGAGACTATAGCAGTAGATGAGGGAAGGGAGTGCTACAGTGTGGCAGTACAGGGGGAACGATCGGCTACAGCAGTGAAAAGTGTGGTACCGATTGGTGTGCTCTCGGGGTTCTTGTACATGTAGCATAGATGACCTCTACAGTGGCCCTCCCACCGTCCCACCTGCATTAGGTGTTCTTTTTTTTTGTAATTTATGTTTATGTATTTATTTACTGTTTGAACTTATTTATTCTACGTATTTATTTTTTTGGCTGCACTGGGTCTCTCATTGCTGTGCACGGGCTTTCTCTAGTTGGCGGCTAGCGGGGGCTACTCTTGGTTGCGGTGTGCGGGCTTCTCATCGCGGTGGCTTCTCTTGTTGCGGAGCATGGGCTGTAGGCACGTGGGCTTCGGTAGTTGAGGCTCACGGGCTCTAGAATGCAGGCTCCGTCGTTGTGGCACATGCGCTTAGTTGCTGCACGGCATGTGGGATCTTCGCAGACCAGGGCTCGAACCCGTGTCCCCCGCATTGCATTGGCAGGCGGATTCTTAACCACGGCGCCACCAGGGAAGCCCTAGGTGTTCTCATAGAGAGTCTAAAAACAGAGGGCACTGAGCGAAGGTAGTGGTTATTAAAGGCTCAGGATCTAAATTCTACCTGCCTCTACACCCCTTCCCAGCTGTCGATTTGACCCCATTTTTGAATGCCGACCTCATTCTTCAACTTTCTCTGGCGTTTGTTATACTCACCTTGAAAACTTGTTTCTGTGATGCGTTGAGCAGACACAGGGTGGCAGACTGCAGAGGTGGAAGCTGGTGGTCGGATATTTGTGGGCTGAATCTCCTTCAGTCCCATTCCCATTTCTGGTTGCCCAGAGGCCCGACTTCCTGTGTATGACGCCGAGCCGTAGGATTGCGGGCAGGAGCCAAGTTCTCCATACAGTAAAGACCCCAGTGTGCCTTGGTTATAGTAATATACCTGGCTCCCTTCCTGGCAGGGAAGTGGCAGGCGGCTCTGCCCCTGATTTGGAATCTGAGATGGTGTTCCCTGAGCAAGGCTGGCAGAAAGCGATGGATGTAGAGGGACCATGTTCTTGGCGTCTGAAGTTTTATCATCCTGGGCTGCCAGAAACATGGAGGAGGCAGCTGTGTGGCGGTCAGTGAGTGCCAGAGTAAAGTCTCCGAGTGAAGAAGAATTCTTTTCAGTGCTTGCTGTGATGTCCCACTCAAGAACACCTGGATAGGAAGCAGCTGAAGTGGAGATCTGGCTGTGGTCAGTAACTCCAGATAACATAGTCGTGCTAGAATGTTGGTAAAGGTAGGCACTACCCATGAGTGTCTGGAAAGGGGTACCAGTAGCCGATGCCGCACTGACGGCAGGGGCAGAGACTCTGGAGAAGTTGCAGACACTTCGTGTTAGGGAAGTTGCATTGCTCACCACAGGAGGAGAATGCTGCAGAGAATTTAGAGTTCCAAGTAGAGATGGATGTTGGAAATTTTCTGTAAGAACAAGAGGGTCATGAAAAACTCAGGGAGGTTGAGAAATTCTCACTACGTTTGAGGAACGGCATCATCTGAAGGTTCTTGCTATCAGGACACCTCTACTATCACTACTTCCTGAGAAACCCAAAATCAGACAGTTGATGATGGCTGTAAGGACTGAGCAGTTTTCCACTCTTCTCTATTCACTGTCTGTGCTCCCATCTTGGGCACAGACGGGCAGAAGAGCCAAGTGGTGTGGTTCAGAGATTGTTCTCTAGGCTGGAAGCAACCTTCTCCCTGCCCTGTCTTTCCCTTCAGCCTGCACTCGTATTGACTTCTATGCTATTTCCTAGACTGGAAGCATTTTAGAACTAGGAGGCCCTTAGAGAACTTCGATGTTCTCAGTCTCATTTCGTGAGTAAGGAAACTGAGGCTCAGAGAGGTCGGGTTGACTTGTTCAAGTTCTCTCATTATGTTAGTATCATTACCAGGTTTCAGAACCTAAGTATCCTGACTTCCTTGCCAGGACTCCACTCTGAGCATGATACTGCCAGAAAGCAGGAGAAATAGAACTTATAATATAGGCATTTTTTTTGTCCATTAGAAAACAGTACGGCTATTACCATTGTCGTCTTCAGTGTCTCCCTTTGCTTGTGCAGTTCCCACGCTATTACCTAGAGGTGACGTACAGCTCAGTCCAACTGGTGAATTGAAAGAGTCATTTTTGCCCTCTTCAAGCCTGGTTTCTCATCCTACCTCAAAATGATTACCCGAAAGTGGATTTCTTAAGTGCTTTTGGAAAGGGAAAAGTTATCTGATTACTTCAGATTACTCACCTATAAAGTGGTTATAACACCACCACCAATAATAATAGCAGTAATAATTAATAGATGAATAAGCTGATCTGTTGCGTATGATTTATATGGAGGAAGATACAATAAGTTCTAGAAAGACAAAGAAAAATCATGACAAGCATATTACGTTAACGAAAAAGAAATCCATAGATATTAATGAAAACTGGGGTATGTGGCAAGTATCGAAGCCTAATGAATTTACTAACAAATGGCATTCTGTACCATCCATGCAATATTATGAAAGTGAATTTTGCCCACTCTAGTTTAGTGAATACTATTAACCAGAAAACACGATGGAGGTGATAGAGGTGAATGAATTCCTAGCCAATGCATACAGACAGAGAAGGTATGTCAGTAAAAAATGCATAACAAGCAACAGAATGCAATAAATGTGCATGTATAGGTAGCCACAACACATATAGACAAGTATTTCAATGAAAACCGGTACGAAGCAGACAGCAAAATAATAAGTGTAAAAGAGTTTCATTATTGTGCTCCTTCATATTTTTACCCAGCAAGTAAGAGGTATTAAGCCTAGGAGAAATATATATTTCAATGAATATAGCTTATATAATAAGCAGAAAGGAAGCTTAAAATGTATCAGGAAGGTTTTTGGATTTATCCTAGAACTTAGATTAGAATCATCTTCAGCATCCAAGAAGATGGCATCCCAAAACCTCAAAAAACCATCATGCCTAGAATCCAATTAAAAAAGATTTTCAAATGTAAGAAAATCCACAGGACTCCACAATATGGTTTTCGATAAACGTGGATGTTTGTTTGTTTTGTTTCTTTGGCCGCGCCGCGTGGCCCTGGCCGTGAAAGCACCGAGTCCTAAGCACTGGACCGCCAGGGAATTCCCTAAGTGGGGGGAATTAGAGATGTGGGGCTTGACTTTTTCTTCTTCTTCTTCGGTAGCTAAGATCTGCAAGCGAACGATGGCTGTTGATCAATGTGCTCTCTGTGTTAGGAAGGAAATAACTGTAAAAATGAAAAGCAGCCTTGCCTTAGAACCTACATATCACACCAAGGAAAATAGTCCTTCTGATTCAATTTAGAAGATATCACTTAAAATGTTGAATTGGTGAAATGTCTACCTAGTTTAAAAATTAGAAAGAATAAAACACTGAAAAGCAGCCCCCTAGATAACCACTGTGGTTGCTTGTTTATAGGAGGCATCATTTCTAAAACGTATTTCTAAAATGTTTATATTCAAAACTGTCAAGTGGCCAACTGTATTCAGAGAGGCAATAAAAGAAAGAAAACGGAGTATGACTTTTCTGATAAGCTGCCTTTCCCGGTGATCCCCTGTTCTGGCCTTACTTTCCTTCTTAGTCTGTTAATGTAAGGGTTTGCTACCATCAACTTGGTTTTGCCCTGCTCTGAGCAGGTTTCCCTCTGTGCTGTTTCTGCTTTAATTGAAAATCTTTGGTTCCCATCAGCATTCCATTGCAAACTCCGTTTTTCTTGAGAGCTCCTCTATGCTTTCCCTCTTCATTCTTACATTTTCTCCCATCTCTTGGTGCCTGTTGGCCTGTGCTAATGAAAACCATCCTAAACTTCCTTACGCTCGACTCTGTGCCTCCCTGTAGAGCCCAGTACTCTCCATCCTCTCTCCCTATTCTCTCTTTTCAACTAGTCGAAATCCTAGTGGAGGGAGACCATTAGAGATGAAACATCTTGGTATATATTGCTAGTTTTCTATGTCCCCTGGCTTTTCTATGTTTCTGTTGAAACACTCTTGAGAAGTGTCTGATTTCGTTTTCTACATGGGTACCCTTTAAGGCTCAATACTGGAAAAGAAGGGGATCAGAGTGATCAACCCAACGTGGTATCCTAACGTAACAGTTAAGGAAAGCAACAGGCTTTGTGAGACAGCCAGTGATTTGTCCAAAGTCACACAGATAGTAAACGTCAAAGTCAAAAGTGAAATTAGGTCTCCAGACGTGTAGTTCAATACTTTCCCTCATTATTCCATGCTATTTTGAATCTCCTACTCAATTTAGGGGCAAAAGAAATCGAACGCAAAACTTTCCAAAGTTTCTTTTCTTACCTGACATGGTCAGAGAAGAGGAAGCATCCACTGCAGGTACAAGGGATGAGGAGACAACACTAGAGGATGTCTGAGTGGCTGCAGCTGAACGGCGCACGTGTCCAGTACAGAGGTCACTGGTTACTGGTCCAAACAGCTCCACGGAAACCCCAAGGCTCTACCAAGTGGTAGTAGGTTTGGTAGGAGAGTGATGTCACAAAGCAGGCAGTTGAAAGGTATGAGAGAGCCAATAGGGAGGTCCGATCCCCAACAGGAAGGCGGGCTTGGGTGAAGAGAGTGTAGGAGAGCTAAAACAACACCTGAGTTTCTGAGCTCTGGGGAGGAAATCCTAGAAGACAGATTTACCTCCCCCAGGCTCTTCCATTAGGGAAATCATTGCCACATTTCTTACAGACGTTCATTAATACACTGAACTAAGAGTTACTTATATTCTACAGAGTATTCTATTTTATGTATCATATACTTAGAGCTATATAGATCTTATTTAATTAATAATCCTTAGGAAGGAAAGAGCCATCTAGTTTGAACTATTACAGTTGTTCTGAAATCAGATGTGTCTAATGAGTGAACTGATAGCAGCTTTTAAGGAGCCAAAGTAGGGATTAAGAAGCTCTCTTTGTAACTTGGTTCAAGAGTAGGGTGAAGTTTGTTGAGTGTACCTTGTGGAGAATGTTGTGGTCCAAGGCTCTTCTCTTTTAGTTTCTTCTCCTTGACTCCTACCTTCCTTGGGCTGGGCTAGGCTGGGGGCCAGGTTGGACGTGCGACTTAACATTTCTCTTCCGCTTTCTCTTTTTTTTTTTTTCTTCCATTATGGGCATTGCTTCGAGGACAAGCCTTGATCTTGCATTGGACGTTACTTCCTGTCAACTTCCAGCAGCAGGAGTCTTCTTTTCAGTGCTTGATGCTTCACGAAATAGACTCTGCCCGTTGGCAGCAAATACCAGAGAGCTAGGAGACAGAGCTGGTTGCAGACCTTTCCTCTTCCAGCCTTTGGTTGCAATTGTTTGGCCCATAATTTGCTAGCTCTAGTTCCTTGGGCCACACAGGTATCCTGCCATCTCCAGCTCTTGTTATATGTGAGAGACATTCTGAACACTGTCCCTTTTTCTTTGCACAGAAGTATATACAGTGTGGCAGCTACTGTAATCTCCTCCGCCTTGCAAACAGCCACTCTAGAATCTTGGACCTCTAGGACTCTCTGTCTTGCATGCTTGGGGGCAAGGCCAAGCAAAATGAAGAGGAGAATAATTAGAGAAAGAGGAGGACGTTGGTGGAGAATTGGGAGCAGGTAAGGTGAAAGGGCACAGGAGAAAAGAGATGCATGTAGACTTTTTGGTTTCTGTGGGAAACAGGTTGACACACTTGGGCCTCATTTGGTATTAACAGAACAGAGAGTTAAAGATCTAAGTAGCTAGATAGTGTGCAGCAACTGCCATGAAGTCTGTACACTGAAGAGAACAGTCTCACATCTAGTTTTCATTTTGTTTTATGTCATAGTACCTTATTTGTAGCATTCACTGGTGTGTTTGTAGAATACAGATGTTTTCAAATGCTCTGGTTTTGTCTACATGGTTATCTCCTTGTCCTGTTTGTAAGGAATCCAACATTGTAAGACATATTGCATGTTTTTCTCTTGACGATTGTTGACCTTGAAGCGTCATGAACTGACTTGAGCTGTTGGATTCTGTGGAGAAACGTTCAAAAGGGTCTGTGAAAAAGGCACTGTGGTGAGTCGCATTATGCACCCGAGCGTAAGGAGCAAGATATCTGCCACCAGCCCAGCTTGGCCTGGATTGCCTCTGTTTTAGTTCCCCTGGTTAGTGCTTTTCTCCCTAACCACTCTTGTGACTGTGATAATGTGAGTAAGGGCGGAGTTGCTAATGATCTATGTGTGAGGTAAGCTGGTTTGAGGGAGGAAATCTATGGACCTAGTCATTTTCCTTGGTGGTAAGCTTTCAGGGGTGCAGAGATTGATCTTCCTGGGGCCTTTTCTGGTCCCAGGAAGATATCGCATAGATGGGACCTCCCAAGACACACATTGAATCTTTAGGCCTGTTTTTCCTATTATGAGGTACGAGTTTCTTCACTGATGGGGATGATGCTTATCTGAGAAGAAATTGTGAAAGGTGGTGTAGTGTAGAGGTGTGGCTTAAGCTTTTAAGTTTTCCTCCAGGTTTTTCCCCTAAGCTTCCTACTTCGGACGGCCTACTTACATGATACTAGTAGGTGATGTCCGGCTAACAACTTCCTAAATATACCTGCAAGCCAGATCAGTGTCTCTTTTCTCTGTATTCCCATGGAAATCAAGAGTCCCGCCGAATTTTCCATCGAAACAGTTGATTTGTGTTGTCTCTAGGAATTCTAAAGGGCGTACCGTTGCTTCCTAACCGGTGTCATTTGGGAGATCCGCCTCTGTACGTTCAAATGATTAATTTTGAGACTTTGCTCATGTGTGCAGTAAACCCTTGAATTCCCTAAGACCTTCCTTTCCTCCATCTCCTACCCCATTAAGCCCGCTTCAGTTCATCTCCTGAATTTCTTTGGAATCTGTCAGCCAGCTCTTCCTCAACTTCCTAATACTGAACTTGCCTGTCTGTTGCGATTAGGTCCTAACTAGTGTCCATATATCTTGTTTCCTTCCAATCCACTCTTCACACAAGAAACCTTCAAAGCAAGTTGGAACGTTGCTCATAAACATCGCTCACAAGCATTGTTTTGAGAATAGAAAACACACTGTTGGCCTTTAAGACTCTGCGTGGTCTAGAATCCTCTCTGCTTCTCTAGTCCCATCTTGTGCCACTTTTGCCCTCACTTTCTATGCTTCAGATACACTGAATTAACCTTAGTTCTCACTCATCTGACAGAAGTCAGTTCAGATACTATTTTTCACTGTGATTCCTAGCATTAAGGAATTTGATTATCAGGTTTTGTATGAGGACTATTTCATCAGGGGTACAGAAGTTCTGGCCATCTCTGGTTTTGGATATCCCTTATTTGTTGAGACCTTTGCGTTGTTTGGTTGCCTTTTGTCTGTTTTCCAGATGGGAAAACAGGAACAAGGGAAGTATAGGTTATTACTAGGTGGGGTTGAGCAAGTGGAGCAGCAAACTGCAAAGCAGAAAGAAGAGGGACGTACTATAGAGGGATATGACTTCCATTCTCAAGGCGCCTGCATCCTGTGCAGGGAGACAGCCTAACATAAAATGTGCCTAACAACAAATATATTGACTTCTTACTAAAAATCTCCAGTTCATAGAACCGAGGGGTTTGTACCTTCTCCTTTAAAAGTGATAGTCCTGGGACTTCCCCGGTGGTCCCGTGGTGAAGACTCTGCGCTTCCAATGCAGCAGGCGTGGGTTCAATCCCTGGTTGGGGAGCTAAGATCCCACATGCTGCGCAGCCAAAGAAATTTTTTTCGAACGTTATACTCCTGTATTGTTGGCTTTAGTGGTTTAGATTTTGTTGTACTGTTAAGAAGATTTCAGTTTATTTACCGGGAACAAACAACACATAATGTAAAAATAGTTTCCCAGAAACGATTTCCATCATTCTCTTCCTCCCTTTCTCCCGCAGACTGGTGTTTCACCTTGACAAGTTCTCTGTCATTCCATAGGAAAGCTGTCTGGCTTGGAGGTTGCAATCCCAGGGAATTTTTCATCAGCGGGGAAGTCTCCATCACTACAGAGGAATCAAGGGAGAAGTCAGTCCCTGGTAAGTGAGATGCTCCCCCTAAACACCAACACAGCAGTCGTGTACCTTTCAAGGGGTTCAGGGGCAAGATGGGCAAGGCATTTCTACTAACTCTTCTTAAGGATCACGGACAGTGCCCTATGCTACGAGGTAAGCGGTGACTGCTGTAGTTCTTACTGGTGATCCTTTCCTGTCACTGATTCTCGGCTTTCTTTGTATTTCATAGGACTGTTGTCAGTCCAATACAAAATGAGTCTTATTTTTAAAAACCTGAAATGTTTTACAGAGCCTAGCATTCTCATATAGGGTCCTTTCCATTCTCCCCACTTTCCCGAGAGGCCAAGAACACTTCACACCATGAACTAGGAGAGGGGGTAGAGCCCTTTCTGATGAAATACATCAACAAAGACAGAGCCTTAGCCTGCTTGCTCTCTGGACAGGATCTCGGACCACAAGGTCTTCAATCCTGGTATAAATGAAGGAAGTGAGGACAGTTCAACTGGCACTCTCATAACAAGAGTTCTGAAACACCTTCCAAAGAGACTATAGCAGTAGACGAGGGAAGGGAGTGCTACAGTGTGGCAGTACAGGGGGAATGATCGGCTACAGCAGTGAAAAGTGTGGTACCGATCGGTGTGCTCTCGGGGTTCTTGTACATGTAGCATAGATGACCTCTACGGTGGCCCTCCCACCTTCCCACCTGCATTAGGTGTTCTTTTTTTTTGTAATTTATGTTTATGTATTTATTTACTGTTTGAACTTATTTATTCTACGTATTTATTTTTTTGGCCGCACTGGGTCTCTCATTGCTGTGCACGGGCTTTCTCTAGTTGGCGGCTAGCGGGGGCTACTCTCGGTTGCGGTGTGCGGGCATCTCATCACGGTGGCTTCTCTTGTTGCGGAGCATGGGCTGTAGGCACGTGGGCTTCGGTAGTTGAGGCTCACGGGCTCTAGAATGCAGGCTCCGTCGTTGTGGCACATGCGCTTAGTTGCTGCACGGCATGTGGGATCTTCGCAGACCAGGGCTCGAACCCGTGTCCCCTGCATTGGCAGGCGCCACCAGGGAAGCCCTAGGTGTTCTCATATAGAGTCTAAAAACAGAGAGCACTGAGAGAAGGTAGTGGTTATTAAAGGCTCAGGATCTAAATTCTACCTGTCTCTACACCCCTTCCCAGCTGTCGATTTGACCCCATTTTTGAATGCTGACCTCATTGTTCAACTTTTCTCTGCCGTCTGTATACTCACCTTGAAAACTTGTTTCTGTGATGCGTTGAGCAGACACAGGGTGGCAGACTGCAGAGGTGGAAGCTGGTGGTCGGATATTTGTGGGCTGAATCTCCTTCAGTCCCATTCCCATTTCTGGTTGCCCAGAGGCCCTACTTCCTGTGTGTGACGCCGAGCCGTAGGATTGCGGGCAGGAGCCAAGTTCTCCATACAGTAAAGACCCCAGTGTGCCTTGGTTACAGTAATATACCTGGCTTCCTTCCTGGCAGGGAAGTGACAGGCGGCTATGCCCCTGCTTTGTTCGTGGGCCTCCTGATCCAGCAGTTCCCTTGGCTCTGCCCCTGTCGTCAGCTGCCCCTAGGATAACTCTGAGCCCTAGCCACTTCTCTGGTAGATTTCCCTATTCCCCCACTACAGTCACACCTGAATAAGGCAACTCAGACCTTTCAGAGATGTGTCCTGAACCTCTTGTTTTCTGAAATACCTATCTGGTGGTTGTGAGACTTAAGGCCAGCGTCCCCGAGAGACTTTTTCTATTTCTCCTAGTAAACCTAGACTCATCTTCTGTCACCTTCAACTCTACTCCAATTGTGTTCTTTCAACCCAGACCTCTGACCCTGCTTTTTACTTCTGCCATTTCATCCTCGCTCCTGCTTCCTTTCCTAAATTCATACGTCTCTTTTGGCCTTCCTAGCCCTGGGCCAAGTTCCTTCCTCTTTGCTCAGTTTTTACCCCTTTCCTTCATTCTCCCATCCAACTTTCAGTCCTTCCTTTCTCACGCCCCAGTTAGCAGCATCTGAAAATTCGAAAGGTTTGTTACTCGTCTATTAATTGTATTCCATTTACTTATTCAGTTCTATACCTGTCTTACCTGTGTATGGAAGAACAGCTGGTAGCCAAGGTGGCACCAAGAATCCTAGCAGCTCTCACTTGACGTATCCGTAGTAGTCGGCAATTTCCATTTCGTTTTCCCTCTCGGTGAAAAATTGCAGCTTGCCCGAAGAGGTGTATCTGGCAGCATTCTCCCGTTGTTGTTGAGCCCGCCTCTTCATGGCCTCTCGCTCTGGCCTCTGCTCTTGTTCGATGGGCTTTGACATGACTGGCTCAGGCACGTTGGGTTCCCTCCATGGAACTCGTTGCTTGCTGAAGTCTTGGAGTAGAAATTGGGTTTGGAGCTTGGGTGGGGACTGGCGCTTATTCACAGCAGGGGGAACAGGCTCCCGCTGGAGAGGAGCGCCAGATGAAGTTTTGGAGGGTGCAGGCCTAGGAGCAGCAGACTGAGGGACACGAGGCTGGGTATGGTTGGTCCAAGCCGGTTGGGTTGGGTTGGTCACAGTTGGCTGAGCTGGTTTGGCGGGGCCTGGCAAAGAGGCAGGAGCTGGCTGGTGGGATGAATTGGCTGCAGCAGGTTGAGCTGAGTCAGTAGAACCAGGCTGGGCACGGTAAGCCCCAGCAGGCCGATGTGAGGCCAGAGACTGTGGCCTCCGAGGAGCGGGTCGAGCTTGAGGCTTGTCCCAGGCAGAAAAAGGCAGAGGTATCAACTTGACCTTCCCAGGAGGAGGCCGCTCATACTGGGCTGGAGACGGACACTCTGTTTCAGCACTGCTGTCTGGTTTCTGGGCTTGGACTTGCGTTTTCTCAGGACCCTTCCCCTCACGTGGGGTATGCCGCCATGGCTGGATAGCTGGGGGTGGCTGGGGGTCTTTGGGGTTGCTTGACTTTCCCAAGAGCCGACAGGAAGAGAGCCCAGTTTTCGTCTCATTCTTCTTCCCCAGCGCATGAAGAACCTTCACAGACTCCAGCATGCGCACGCCAAGGGAGGTTCGAGGCTTTTGAAAGCTCTGTTGGAGAAGCTCAGTTTGGTGTTCCTTTCGCTTCGTGTGGGGGATTGCTGGCTTCTCTTCTGCCTTGACTTTGTTCCCTGACTGCTTGTTCTCTTCAGCCTTGTTTCTCCCTCTGGTCCTTTTGGTTTTTTCCTGCCCGTGGCTCTTAGTTTTGCTGATCTTTCTGGATGCAGCTTTCTGAGGTTTGCCTTGAGAGTGCTTGGCCGTGTTCACAGGAGCCCTGTCACTGACTGCAGCGTGGCATATAACCACTTCTCCCCCTAACAGGCACTCTGGATTCTTTGGCTGGATTTTGGCCTTGGGAGCGCCACTGATAGGCTCAGAGGCTTTCTGTTTGTTCTTCCTGGGTTGATCAGAGGGAACCTTTATGACACTTGGCTTTTCCTGCACCTGATTCACCTTAATGGCTCTGGTGTCTTTAGCTTTGATCACGTTGGGACCTTGGGATTGATCAAGATCTTTCAAAGGATTAAAGAGCTGGGGAAGGTGAATATCCTCCGCCAGTGTAGTAATGTCTGCAAGACCACTGCTAGGTTCAATCCCATTTTCAAGTGTCCCTAGGTCCTGACGACTCCGGCTGTTCTCTCCCAGATCAGCATTTTCAGAACCAGGCTGCTCCTCTTGGCTGAGGGGATCGGTGCAGGCCAGCGGCTGGTGAATATCAGGGATTCCTAAAGGGAGTAGTGGAGGATCTTGGTTCTCTGTTGGGATCTGGTAGGCATCCAGAGGCTTTGAAAGCTTGGTTTTGATATCATCCACGTGCTTACTCTCTATTTGTCCCTGGCTTGGAGCTGGAGGCAGGGCCAGGAGACGCCTGGCACTCTGGACTGGAGCTGTCACTGAAATGTCCCCAAGTTCAGATGGTGGGTTACTCTCAAGTATGTGGCTGTTTCTGCTACTGCAGGACTTGGGGAGTTCTTGACTTTGTGTCACACAAAACGTCTGGCTTGGAGGTTGCAATCCCAGGGAATTTTTCATCACCAGGGGGGAGGTCTCCATCCCTACAAAGGGATCAAGGGAGAAGTCAGTCCCTGGTAAGTGAGATGCTCCCCCTAAACACCAACACAGCAGTCGTGTACCTTTCAAGGGGTTCAGGGGCAAGATGGGCAAGGCATTTCTACTAACTCTTCTTAAGGATCACGGACAGTGCCCTATGCTACGAGGTAAGCGGTGACTGTTGTAATTCTTACTGGTGAGCCTTTCCTGTCGCTGATTCTCGGCTCGCTTTGTATTTCATAGGACTGTTATAAGTCCAATACAAAATGAGTCTTATTTTTAAAAACCTGAAATGTTTTACAAAGCCTAGCATTCTCATATAGGGTCCTTTCCATTCTCCCCACTTTCCCGAGAGGCCAAGAACACGTCACACCATGAACTAGGAGAGGGGGTAGAGCCCTTGCTGATGAAATACATCAACAAAGACAGAGTCTTAGCCTGCTTGCTCTCTGGACAGGATCTCGGACCACAAGGTCTTCAATCCTGGTATAAATGAAGGAAGTGAGGACAGTTCAACTGGCACTCTCATAACAAGAGTTCTGAAACACCTTCCGAAGAGACTATAGCAGTAGATGAGGGAAGGGAGTGCTACAGTGTGGCAGTACAGGGGGAACGATCGGCTACAGCAGTGAAAAGTGTGGTACCGATTGGTGTGCTCTCGGGGTTCTTGTACATGTAGCATAGATGACCTCTACAGTGGCCCTCCCACCGTCCCACCTGCATTAGGTGTTCTTTTTTTTTGTAATTTATGTTTATGTATTTATTTACTGTTTGAACTTATTTATTCTACGTATTTATTTTTTTGGCTGCACTGGGTCTCTCATTGCTGTGCACGGGCTTTCTCTAGTTGGCGGCTAGCGGGGGCTACTCTCGGTTGCGGTGTGCGGGCTTCTCATCGCGGTGGCTTCTCTTGTTGCGGAGCATGGGCTGTAGGCACGTGGGCTTCGGTAGTTGAGGCTCACGGGCTCTAGAATGCAGGCTCCGTCGTTGTGGCACATGCGCTTAGTTGCTGCACGGCATGTGGGATCTTCGCAGACCAGGGCTCGAACCCGTGTCCCCCGCATTGCATTGGCAGGCGGATTCTTAACCACGGCGCCACCAGGGAAGCCCTAGGTGTTCTCATAGAGAGTCTAAAAACAGAGGGCACTGAGCGAAGGTAGTGGTTATTAAAGGCTCAGGATCTAAATTCTACCTGCCTCTACACCCCTTCCCAGCTGTCGATTTGACCCCATTTTTGAATGCCGACCTCATTCTTCAACTTTCTCTGGCGTTTGTTATACTCACCTTGAAAACTTGTTTCTGTGATGCGTTGAGCAGACACAGGGTGGCAGACTGCAGAGGTGGAAGCTGGTGGTCGGATATTTGTGGGCTGAATCTCCTTCAGTCCCATTCCCATTTCTGGTTGCCCAGAGGCCCGACTTCCTGTGTATGACGCCGAGCCGTAGGATTGCGGGCAGGAGCCAAGTTCTCCATACAGTAAAGACCCCAGTGTGCCTTGGTTATAGTAATATACCTGGCTCCCTTCCTGGCAGGGAAGTGGCAGGCGGCTCTGCCCCTGATTTGGAATCTGAGATGGTGTTCCCTGAGCAAGGCTGGCAGAAAGCGATGGATGTAGAGGGACCATGTTCTTGGCGTCTGAAGTTTTATCATCCTGGGCTGCCAGAAACATGGAGGAGGCAGCTGTGTGGCGGTCAGTGAGTGCCAGAGTAAAGTCTCCGAGTGAAGAAGAATTCTTTTCAGTGCTTGCTGTGATGTCCCACTCAAGAACACCTGGATAGGAAGCAGCTGAAGTGGAGATCTGGCTGTGGTCAGTAACTCCAGATAACATAGTCGTGCTAGAATGTTGGTAAAGGTAGGCACTACCCATGAGTGTCTGGAAAGGGGTACCAGTAGCCGATGCCGCACTGACGGCAGGGGCAGAGACTCTGGAGAAGTTGCAGACACTTCGTGTTAGGGAAGTTGCATTGCTCACCACAGGAGGAGAATGCTGCAGAGAATTTAGAGTTCCAAGTAGAGATGGATGTTGGAAATTTTCTGTAAGAACAAGAGGGTCATGAAAAACTCAGGGAGGTTGAGAAATTCTCACTACGTTTGAGGAACGGCATCATCTGAAGGTTCTTGCTATCAGGACACCTCTACTATCACTACTTCCTGAGAAACCCAAAATCAGACAGTTGATGATGGCTGTAAGGACTGAGCAGTTTTCCACTCTTCTCTATTAACTGCCTGTGCTCCCATCTTGGGCACAGACGGGCAGAAGAGCCAAGTGGTGTGGTTCAGAGATTGTTCTCTAGGCTGGAAGCAACCTTCTCCCTGCCCTGTCTTTCCCTTCGGCCTGCACTCGTATTGACTTCTATGCTATTTCCTAGACTGGAAGCATTTTAGAACTAGGAGGCCCTTAGAGAACTTCGATGTTCTCAGTCTCATTTCGTGAGTAAGGAAACTGAGGCTCAGAGAGGTCGGGTTGACTTGTTCAAGTTCTCTCATTATGTTAGTATCATTACCAGGTTTCAGAACCTAAGTATCCTGACTTCCTTGCCAGGACTCCACTCTGAGCATGATACTGCCAGAAAGCAGGAGAAATAGAACTTATAATATAGGCATTTTTTTTGTCCATTAGAAAACAGTACGGCTATTACCATTGTCGTCTTCAGTGTCTCCCTTTGCTTGTGCAGTTCCCACGCTATTACCTAGAGGTGACGTACAGCTCAGTCCAACTGGTGAATTGAAAGAGTCATTTTTGCCCTCTTCAAGCCTGGTTTCTCATCCTACCTCAAAATGATTACCCGAAAGTGGATTTCTTAAGTGCTTTTGGAAAGGGAAAAGTTATCTGATTACTTCAGATTACTCACCTATAAAGTGGTTATAACACCACCACCAATAATAATAGCAGTAATAATTAATAGATGAATAAGCTGATCTGTTGCGTATGATTTATATGGAGGAAGATACAATAAGTTCTAGAAAGACAAAGAAAAATCATGACAAGCATATTACGTTAACGAAAAAGAAATCCATAGATATTAATGAAAACTGGGGTATGTGGCAAGTATCAAAGCCTAATGAATTTACTGACAAATGGCATTCTGTACCATCCATGCAATATTATGAAAGTGAATTTTGCCCACTCTATTTTAGTGAATACTATTAACCAGAAAACACGATGGAGGTGATAGAGGTGAATGAATTCCTAGCCAATGCATACAGACAGAGAAGGTATGTCAGTAAAAAATGCATAACAAGCAACAGAATGCAATAAATGTGCATGTATAGGTAGCCACAACACATATAGACAAGTATTTCAATGAAAACCGGTACGAAGCAGACAGCAAAATAATAAGTGTAAAAGAGTTTCATTATTGTGCTCCTTCATATTTTTACCCAGCAAGTAAGAGGTATTAAGCCTAGGAGAAATATATATTTCAATGAATATAGCTTATATAATAAGCAGAAAGGAAGCTTAAAATGTATCAGGAAGGTTTTTGGATTTATCCTAGAACTTAGATTAGAATCATCTTCAGCATCCAGGAAGATGGCATCCCAAAACCTCAAAAAACCATCATGCCTAGAATCCAATTAAAAAAGATTTTCAAATGTAAGAAAATCCACAGGACTCCACAATATGGTTTTCGATAAACGTGGATGTTTGTTTGTTTTGTTTCTTTGGCCGCGCCGCGTGGCCCTGGCCGTGAAAGCACCGAGTCCTAAGCACTGGACCGCCAGGGAATTCCCTAAGTGGGGGGAATTAGAGATGTGGGGCTTGACTTTTTCTTCTTCTTCTTCGGTAGCTAAGATCTACAAGCGAACGATGGCTGTTGATCAATGTGCTCTCTGTGTTAGGAAGGAAATAACTGTAAAAATGAAAAGCAGCCTTGCCTTAGAACCTACATATCACACCAAGGAAAATAGTCCTTCTGATTCAATTTAGAAGATATCACTTAAAATGTTGAATTGGTGAAATGTCTACCTAGTTTAAAAATTAGAAAGAATAAAACACTGAAAAGCAGCCCCCTAGATAACCACTGTGGTTGCTTGTTTATAGGAGGCATCATTTCTAAAACGTATTTCTAAAATGTTTATATTCAAAACTGTCAAGTGGCCAACTGTATTCAGAGAGGCAATAAAAGAAAGAAAACGGAGTATGACTTTTCTGATAAGCTGCCTTTCCCGGTGATCCCCTGTTCTGGCCTTACTTTCCTTCTTAGTCTGTTAATGTAAGGGTTTGCTACCATCAACTTGGTTTTGCCCTGCTCTGAGCAGGTTTCCCTCTGTGCTGTTTCTGCTTTAATTGAAAATCTTTGGTTCCCATCAGCATTCCATTGCAAACTCCGTTTTTCTTGAGAGCTCCTCTATGCTTTCCCTCTTCATTCTTACATTTTCTCCCATCTCTTGGTGCCTGTTGGCCTGTGCTAATGAAAACCATCCTAAACTTCCTTACGCTCGACTCTGTGCCTCCCTGTAGAGCCCAGTACTCTCCATCCTCTCTCCCTATTCTCTCTTTTCAACTAGTCGAAATCCTAGTGGAGGGAGACCATTAGAGATGAAACATCTTGGTATATATTGCTAGTTTTCTATGTCCCCTGGCTTTTCTATGTTTCTGTTGAAACACTCTTGAGAAGTGTCTGATTTCGTTTTCTACATGGGTACCCTTTAAGGCTCAATACTGGAAAAGAAGGGGATCAGAGTGATCAACCCAATGTGGTATCCTAACGTAACAGTTAAGGAAAGCAACAGGCTTTGTGAGACAGCCAGTGATTTGTCCAAAGTCACACAGATAGTAAACGTCAAAGTCAAAAGTGAAATTAGGTCTCCAGACGTGTAGTTCAATACTTTCCCTCATTATTCCATGCTATTTTGAATCTCCTACTCAATTTAGGGGCAAAAGAAATCGAACGCAAAACTTTCCAAAGTTTCTTTTCTTACCTGACATGGTCAGAGAAGAGGAAGCATCCACTGCAGGTACAAGGGATGAGGAGACAACACTAGAGGATGTCTGAGTGGCTGCAGCTGAACGGCGCACGTGTCCAGTACAGAGGTCACTGGTTACTGGTCCAAACAGCTCCACGGAAACCCCAAGGCTCTACCAAGTGGTAGTAGGTTTGGTAGGAGAGTGATGTCACAAAGCAGGCAGTTGAAAGGTATGAGAGAGCCAATAGGGAGGTCCGATCCCCAACAGGAAGGCGGGCTTGGGTGAAGAGAGTGTAGGAGAGCTAAAACAACACCTGAGTTTCTGAGCTCTGGGGAGGAAATCCTAGAAGACAGATTTACCTCCCCCAGGCTCTTCCATTAGGGAAATCATTGCCACATTTCTTACAGACGTTCATTAATACACTGAACTAAGAGTTACTTATATTCTACAGAGTATTCTATTTTATG
>NW_028121723.1:0-28453 GCF_965194805.1 Balaenoptera borealis | reverse complement strand
TGACTTTTTGATTCTCATTTTCTCAGGTGATAGGCCAAGCAGTGGTTGTGATTGATGGACTGGTAGCTCAATGTTTCCCTTTTCAAAGCACCTACGTTGTGTTTTCGTTAGTGGCTCTTTACATGCCCCCCCTTACAGCCGAGGGTACGCATTTCTCCACACTCCCTTCACCGTTTATTTTTTGCAGCATTTTTCCTAATGGCCATTCTGACTGCTGTGTGCTGATAGGGTTTTGTAATATGGGTATGCATGTCATGAAAATTTTTAAAATTCATCATATTCCTACGCCTTTTTCTTTTCTCTTAAAAGAAAAAAACCGTGAGTACAATATAGCTCTTGAAATTGTCTTCTTCGAAGGTTGCCCTCTTCTGAATTTTTTGGTCGATTTTTGACCCCAGAAATTTTCTGGAGGCCAGGCGCAATTTACAGAACTGCAAGTTGGTGAAAATTTAGTGACCTTTTGCAGTGGGTTCAAAGCTGCTGTTGTGGGAAACGTCCACAAGGAGGTAGCATTTCTCCATTCCCCAGTCCTGGTTCTAGGGCAGCAGAGCCTTTCTGGAAGTCATTGTCCTAGGTTGTAAATTAGAATGGAATTTGCCAGGAGAAATCCCCATAAGTTTATGTCTCATTACTTCTTCTTGGTTTTTAAAATTTTTTTTAATCTGGGTAAAGTTTAGAATACTGTTTGTCCTAGGTGTACACAATCTGGTTCATTTGGACATTATGTATGTCTATTAATGTACAGATCCTCTTCCCATGTAAAATATTACACTGTTCCGTCGACCTCCCTTGGTATATGTTCGGTCTTTTTGATACATGTATATAATATGTATTTGAATATGTATAGTAACACTAATCTTCATTTCTCAATTTCCCCCCTCCTTTCCTTTTAGATGAGCATAGTTTGTGTTCTACGCCTGTGAGTGTCTTTCTCTTTAGAAATATGTTCATCTGTGTCAGTTATTAGATAATGCCATAAGTGATAATATAAGATATAGGTCTTTTGCTTTCCGACCTACTTCATGTTTTGTGATTATCTCCAGGCTCATCTATGGTGCCTCAAAGAGCAGTGCTTCAATGTTTTCCATGGCTAATATTCCATTGTGTGCATGGACCACTTCTTCTTGGTGCACTCCTCTGTTGATGGACATTTTCGTTGCTTCCAAGTGTTGCCTATGGTAAATATTGCTGGAGTGCAGGATTGCCAGCCTGCGATTTTTGATTTTCATTTTCTCAGGTGATAGACCCAGCAGTGGGTATGATTGATTGATTGGTATGGTAGCTCAACGTTTACCTTTCCAAGGCACCTCAATTGTGCTTTCATTAGTGGCTCTTACCACGTCCCCCTTAGAATCGAGGGTACGCATTTCTCCACAATCACGTCAGCGTTTATCGTTTGCCGCATTTTTGTTGATGGCCATTCTGACTGGTGTGAGCTGATAGGTTTTTGTAATTTGGGTTTACATGTCTGTAAAAATTCCTACAATTCATCCTTTTTCCACGCCTTTTCCTTTTCTGTTAAAAGAAAAAAGAAAAAAGGTGTGAGTACAATATACCTCTTCAAATTTTCTTTTTGGAAGGTTGCACTCTAGAGTTTTTTGGTCGATTTTCGACCTCAGTATCTTTTGGAGGGCAGGTGTCATTTACAGACCTGCAATTGGTGAATATTTAGTGACCTTTTGCAGTGGGTTTAAAGCTGCTGTTGTGGGAAACGGCCACAAGGATGCAGCATTTCTCCATTCCCAAATCTGGGTACTAGGGCAGCAGAGCCGTTCTGGAAGTCGTTTGCCTAGGTTGTAAATTTGAATGGAATGTGCCAGGAGAACCCCCCATAAGTTTATGTCTCATTACTCCTAGTTGGTTGTTTTAATTTTTTCAATTGGGGTAATGGTTAGAATGTTGCTTGTCCAAGGTGTACATACTCTGGTTCATCTACATATTCTATATACCTATTTATGTAGAGATCCTCTTCCCGTGTAAATTATTACACAGTGTTCCGTAAACCTTCCTTGCTATATGGTCGGTCTTTTTGATATATGTATATAATATGTATTTGTATACATATGGTAACGCTAATCTTCATGTATCCATTCCCCCCACCTTTCCTTGTAGATAAGCATAGTTTTTTTTAATAAGTCTGTGATTGACTTTCTCTGTGGAAATATGTTCATTTGTGTCAGTTATTAGAGAACGCGTATAAGTGATATCATAGGATATAGGACTTTTGCTTTCCGACTTACCTCATGTTCTGTGATTATCTCCAAGATCATCTATGGTGTCTCAAAGAGCAGTGTTTCATTGTTTTCCATGGCTAGTATTCATTGTGTACATGGGCCGCTTCTTCTTTTTCCTTTCATCTGTTGATGGACATTTTGGTTGCTTCACTGTCTTGTCTATTGTGAATAAGGCTGCAGTGCAGCTTTTGCAGCCCGGGTCTTCTTCATTCTGGTCTTCTCAGGTGAGAGGCCCATTGGTGCGCCTGCTGGATTGAATGGTACCTCAATTTTTCCTTTTCAACGCAGCTCCTTTCTGTTCTCATTATTAGCGTTTAACCCTTTTACATCTCACCAGCAGCTAGAGGGTACACAGTTCTCTAAAACCTCTTCAGCATTGATTGTTTGTAGACTTTTTGCCAACGGTCAGTCGACGGGTGTGAGTTGAAAACTTTTTGTAGATTAGATTGCATGAGTCTAATACTTCCTGAGGTTGAGCTTTTATCCATTTTCCTTTCTTTAAAAAGAGAGTGAGTAAAACTTACCTCTTCATACGAGCTTCGTGAACATTTTGCCTGTTTTGAATTTTTTTTATCCATTCCCTACTTCAGCACAATTTGAGGGCAGGTGTCCTTTACAGCCCTGAGTCCTTGTGAATGGTAAGTGACCATTAGCTGTGGGTTAAAAGCTGCTGTTGCGGGAATCGGCCACAAGGCGGCAGCATTTCTCCTTTACCAAATCTGGTTACTAGGGCAACAGAGCCTTAGTGGAAGTGGTGTTCTAGGTTGTAAATTAGAATGGAATGTGCGAGGAAAAAGCCCTTTAAGTTTATGTCTCATTACTTCTTGTTGGTATTTTTAACTTAATTTTTATTTTTTATCACAGCAAACTTGATTACAATGTTTTGTTTGTTCTAGGTGTGCAAGATGTGGTTCTTTCACACATATACATATATCTATTTTTCTTCGGATCCTTTTCCCATGTCTGTTACGACACAATGTTGAGTAGTCTTCTCTTGGTATAGCGTAGGTCTTTGGTGATTATATATTTCACATGTGTTTGTATCTCTCTGTTAACCTCAATACGGTAATGTATCCAATCCTCACACCTTTCCATTTGGTGAACCATAAGTTTTTTAAATGAATCTATGATAGTGTTTCTCTGTGGAAATACCTTTGTTTGTATCATTTTTTCGGTAACACCTATATGTGATAGGATAGGATATGTGTCTTTCGCTTTCTCACTTACTCCAAGCTGCGTGATTACTTCTAGACTCATCTATGGTGCTGCAAATGGCATTGTTTCATTTTTTCACTAGCTCATATTCCATCTGTACATGGAGCAGTTCTTCTTTGTCCACCCATCTGTCGTTGGACTTTTTGGTTACTTCCATATCTTGGCTATTGTTATACTATGCAATGCAGATTTGCGTACCTGTGTCCTTCCAATTCTGTCTTCTTAGGTTATAGGTCCAGGAATAGGTCTGCTGGATCATATGGTAGCTCAATGTTTACCTTTTAAAGGCACCTCTATTCCGTTCTCTTTAGTGGCTCTTTCCAGGTTACGTCCCACTTAAAGCGGAGGGTATGCATTTCTTCCCAGCACCTTCAGCATTTATTCTTTGTAGTTTTTGCTGATGGTTATTCTGAGTGGTGTGAGCTGATACCTCTTTGTGGTTGAATTTGCATGTGTCTCATAATGCGTTGAAATTGAGCTGTAAGACATGTCCTTTTTATTTTTCCAGCTGTGATGAGAGCTTATTTCTTCAAAGTGTTTTCTTAAAGTATGTGTCACCATTTGAAATATTTTGGCCATGATCTCCCTCAAGACATTTTGAGGGCAGGTTTCATTTACAGCCCTGCAGTACTTGTTCATATGAAGTGACCATTAGCTCAGGCTTTAAACCTGCTTTTGCAGGTAACGGCCAGAGAGCGACAGCCTTTCTACGTTCCCCTTGCTGGTACTAGGGAAACAGACCTACCGGCCAGTGGTGTTCTTCGGTTATAAATTAGAGTGCAATGTGCCCGGATAAACCCACAAATGTTGATGTCTCCTTGCTTTTCTTTGTTTTTAAATTTAATTTATATTTATTATTAGAGTAATATTCCATTGTGTACGTGGACCACTTCTTCTTGGTGCATTCCTCGGTTGATGGACATTTTCATTGCTTCCAAGTGCTGGCTATGGTAAATATTGCTGGCATACTGGTTTGCCAGCCTGTGACTTTTTGATTCTCATTTTCTCAGGTGATAGGCCAAGCAGTGGTTGTGATTGATGGACTGGTAGCTCAATGTTTCCCTTTTCAAAGCACCTACGTTGTGTTTTCGTTAGTGGCTCTTTACATGCCCCCCCTTACAGCCGAGGGTACGCATTTCTCCACACTCCCTTCACCGTTTATTTTTTGCAGCATTTTTCCTAATGGCCATTCTGACTGCTGTGTGCTGATAGGGTTTTGTAATATGGGTATGCATGTCATGAAAATTTTTAAAATTCATCATATTCCTACGCCTTTTTCTTTTCTCTTAAAAGAAAAAAACCGTGAGTACAATATAGCTCTTGAAATTGTCTTCTTCGAAGGTTGCCCTCTTCTGAATTTTTTGGTCGATTTTTGACCCCAGAAATTTTCTGGAGGCCAGGCGCAATTTACAGAACTGCAAGTTGGTGAAAATTTAGTGACCTTTTGCAGTGGGTTCAAAGCTGCTGTTGTGGGAAACGTCCACAAGGAGGTAGCATTTCTCCATTCCCCAGTCCTGGTTCTAGGGCAGCAGAGCCTTTCTGGAAGTCATTGTCCTAGGTTGTAAATTAGAATGGAATTTGCCAGGAGAAATCCCCATAAGTTTATGTCTCATTACTTCTTCTTGGTTTTTAAAATTTTTTTTAATCTGGGTAAAGTTTAGAATACTGTTTGTCCTAGGTGTACACAATCTGGTTCATTTGGACATTATGTATGTCTATTAATGTACAGATCCTCTTCCCATGTAAAATATTACACTGTTCCGTCGACCTCCCTTGGTATATGTTCGGTCTTTTTGATACATGTATATAATATGTATTTGAATATGTATAGTAACACTAATCTTCATTTCTCAATTTCCCCCCTCCTTTCCTTTTAGATGAGCATAGTTTGTGTTCTACGCCTGTGAGTGTCTTTCTCTTTAGAAATATGTTCATCTGTGTCAGTTATTAGATAATGCCATAAGTGATAATATAAGATATAGGTCTTTTGCTTTCCGACCTACTTCATGTTTTGTGATTATCTCCAGGCTCATCTATGGTGCCTCAAAGAGCAGTGCTTCAATGTTTTCCATGGCTAATATTCCATTGTGTGCATGGACCACTTCTTCTTGGTGCACTCCTCTGTTGATGGACATTTTCGTTGCTTCCAAGTGTTGCCTATGGTAAATATTGCTGGAGTGCAGGATTGCCAGCCTGCGATTTTTGATTTTCATTTTCTCAGGTGATAGACCCAGCAGTGGGTATGATTGATTGATTGGTATGGTAGCTCAACGTTTACCTTTCCAAGGCACCTCAATTGTGCTTTCATTAGTGGCTCTTACCACGTCCCCCTTAGAATCGAGGGTACGCATTTCTCCACAATCACGTCAGCGTTTATCGTTTGCCGCATTTTTGTTGATGGCCATTCTGACTGGTGTGAGCTGATAGGTTTTTGTAATTTGGGTTTACATGTCTGTAAAAATTCCTACAATTCATCCTTTTTCCACGCCTTTTCCTTTTCTGTTAAAAGAAAAAAGAAAAAAGGTGTGAGTACAATATACCTCTTCAAATTTTCTTTTTGGAAGGTTGCACTCTAGAGTTTTTTGGTCGATTTTCGACCTCAGTATCTTTTGGAGGGCAGGTGTCATTTACAGACCTGCAATTGGTGAATATTTAGTGACCTTTTGCAGTGGGTTTAAAGCTGCTGTTGTGGGAAACGGCCACAAGGATGCAGCATTTCTCCATTCCCAAATCTGGGTACTAGGGCAGCAGAGCCGTTCTGGAAGTCGTTTGCCTAGGTTGTAAATTTGAATGGAATGTGCCAGGAGAACCCCCCATAAGTTTATGTCTCATTACTCCTAGTTGGTTGTTTTAATTTTTTCAATTGGGGTAATGGTTAGAATGTTGCTTGTCCAAGGTGTACATACTCTGGTTCATCTACATATTCTATATACCTATTTATGTAGAGATCCTCTTCCCGTGTAAATTATTACACAGTGTTCCGTAAACCTTCCTTGCTATATGGTCGGTCTTTTTGATATATGTATATAATATGTATTTGTATACATATGGTAACGCTAATCTTCATGTATCCATTCCCCCCACCTTTCCTTGTAGATAAGCATAGTTTTTTTTAATAAGTCTGTGATTGACTTTCTCTGTGGAAATATGTTCATTTGTGTCAGTTATTAGAGAACGCGTATAAGTGATATCATAGGATATAGGACTTTTGCTTTCCGACTTACCTCATGTTCTGTGATTATCTCCAAGATCATCTATGGTGTCTCAAAGAGCAGTGTTTCATTGTTTTCCATGGCTAGTATTCATTGTGTACATGGGCCGCTTCTTCTTTTTCCTTTCATCTGTTGATGGACATTTTGGTTGCTTCACTGTCTTGTCTATTGTGAATAAGGCTGCAGTGCAGCTTTTGCAGCCCGGGTCTTCTTCATTCTGGTCTTCTCAGGTGAGAGGCCCATTGGTGCGCCTGCTGGATTGAATGGTACCTCAATTTTTCCTTTTCAACGCAGCTCCTTTCTGTTCTCATTATTAGCGTTTAACCCTTTTACATCTCACCAGCAGCTAGAGGGTACACAGTTCTCTAAAACCTCTTCAGCATTGATTGTTTGTAGACTTTTTGCCAACGGTCAGTCGACGGGTGTGAGTTGAAAACTTTTTGTAGATTAGATTGCATGAGTCTAATACTTCCTGAGGTTGAGCTTTTATCCATTTTCCTTTCTTTAAAAAGAGAGTGAGTAAAACTTACCTCTTCATACGAGCTTCGTGAACATTTTGCCTGTTTTGAATTTTTTTTATCCATTCCCTACTTCAGCACAATTTGAGGGCAGGTGTCCTTTACAGCCCTGAGTCCTTGTGAATGGTAAGTGACCATTAGCTGTGGGTTAAAAGCTGCTGTTGCGGGAATCGGCCACAAGGCGGCAGCATTTCTCCTTTACCAAATCTGGTTACTAGGGCAACAGAGCCTTAGTGGAAGTGGTGTTCTAGGTTGTAAATTAGAATGGAATGTGCGAGGAAAAAGCCCTTTAAGTTTATGTCTCATTACTTCTTGTTGGTATTTTTAACTTAATTTTTATTTTTTATCACAGCAAACTTGATTACAATGTTTTGTTTGTTCTAGGTGTGCAAGATGTGGTTCTTTCACACATATACATATATCTATTTTTCTTCGGATCCTTTTCCCATGTCTGTTACGACACAATGTTGAGTAGTCTTCTCTTGGTATAGCGTAGGTCTTTGGTGATTATATATTTCACATGTGTTTGTATCTCTCTGTTAACCTCAATACGGTAATGTATCCAATCCTCACACCTTTCCATTTGGTGAACCATAAGTTTTTTAAATGAATCTATGATAGTGTTTCTCTGTGGAAATACCTTTGTTTGTATCATTTTTTCGGTAACACCTATATGTGATAGGATAGGATATGTGTCTTTCGCTTTCTCACTTACTCCAAGCTGCGTGATTACTTCTAGACTCATCTATGGTGCTGCAAATGGCATTGTTTCATTTTTTCACTAGCTCATATTCCATCTGTACATGGAGCAGTTCTTCTTTGTCCACCCATCTGTCGTTGGACTTTTTGGTTACTTCCATATCTTGGCTATTGTTATACTATGCAATGCAGATTTGCGTACCTGTGTCCTTCCAATTCTGTCTTCTTAGGTTATAGGTCCAGGAATAGGTCTGCTGGATCATATGGTAGCTCAATGTTTACCTTTTAAAGGCACCTCTATTCCGTTCTCTTTAGTGGCTCTTTCCAGGTTACGTCCCACTTAAAGCGGAGGGTATGCATTTCTTCCCAGCACCTTCAGCATTTATTCTTTGTAGTTTTTGCTGATGGTTATTCTGAGTGGTGTGAGCTGATACCTCTTTGTGGTTGAATTTGCATGTGTCTCATAATGCGTTGAAATTGAGCTGTAAGACATGTCCTTTTTATTTTTCCAGCTGTGATGAGAGCTTATTTCTTCAAAGTGTTTTCTTAAAGTATGTGTCACCATTTGAAATATTTTGGCCATGATCTCCCTCAAGACATTTTGAGGGCAGGTTTCATTTACAGCCCTGCAGTACTTGTTCATATGAAGTGACCATTAGCTCAGGCTTTAAACCTGCTTTTGCAGGTAACGGCCAGAGAGCGACAGCCTTTCTACGTTCCCCTTGCTGGTACTAGGGAAACAGACCTACCGGCCAGTGGTGTTCTTCGGTTATAAATTAGAGTGCAATGTGCCCGGATAAACCCACAAATGTTGATGTCTCCTTGCTTTTCTTTGTTTTTAAATTTAATTTATATTTATTATTAGAGTAATATTCCATTGTGTACGTGGACCACTTCTTCTTGGTGCATTCCTCGGTTGATGGACATTTTCATTGCTTCCAAGTGCTGGCTATGGTAAATATTGCTGGCATACTGGTTTGCCAGCCTGTGACTTTTTGATTCTCATTTTCTCAGGTGATAGGCCAAGCAGTGGTTGTGACTGATGGACTGGTAGCTCAATGTTTCCCTTTTCAAAGCACCTACGTTGTGTTTTCGTTAGTGGCTCTTTACATGCCCCCCCTTACAGCCGAGGGTACGCATTTCTCCACACTCCCTTCACCGTTTATTTTTTGCAGCATTTTTCCTAATGGCCATTCTGACTGCTGTGTGCTGATAGGGTTTTGTAATATGGGTATGCATGTCATGAAAATTTTTAAAATTCATCATATTCCTACGCCTTTTTCTTTTCTCTTAAAAGAAAAAAAACCGTGAGTACAATATAGCTCTTGAAATTGTCTTCTTCGAAGGTTGCCCTCTTCTGAATTTTTTGGTCGATTTTTGACCCCAGAAATTTTCTGGAGGCCAGGCGCAATTTACAGAACTGCAAGTTGGTGAAAATTTAGTGACCTTTTGCAGTGGGTTCAAAGCTGCTGTTGTGGGAAACGTCCACAAGGAGGTAGCATTTCTCCATTCCCCAGTCCTGGTTCTAGGGCAGCAGAGCCTTTCTGGAAGTCATTGTCCTAGGTTGTAAATTAGAATGGAATTTGCCAGGAGAAATCCCCATAAGTTTATGTCTCATTACTTCTTCTTGGTTTTTAAAATTTTTTTTAATCTGGGTAAAGTTTAGAATACTGTTTGTCCTAGGTGTACACAATCTGGTTCATTTGGACATTATGTATGTCTATTAATGTACAGATCCTCTTCCCATGTAAAATATTACACTGTTCCGTCGACCTCCCTTGGTATATGTTCGGTCTTTTTGATACATGTATATAATATGTATTTGAATATGTATAGTAACACTAATCTTCATTTCTCAATTTCCCCCCTCCTTTCCTTTTAGATGAGCATAGTTTGTGTTCTACGCCTGTGAGTGTCTTTCTCTTTAGAAATATGTTCATCTGTGTCAGTTATTAGATAATGCCATAAGTGATAATATAAGATATAGGTCTTTTGCTTTCCGACCTACTTCATGTTTTGTGATTATCTCCAGGCTCATCTATGGTGCCTCAAAGAGCAGTGCTTCAATGTTTTCCATGGCTAATATTCCATTGTGTGCATGGACCACTTCTTCTTGGTGCACTCCTCTGTTGATGGACATTTTCGTTGCTTCCAAGTGTTGCCTATGGTAAATATTGCTGGAGTGCAGGATTGCCAGCCTGCGATTTTTGATTTTCATTTTCTCAGGTGATAGACCCAGCAGTGGGTATGATTGATTGATTGGTATGGTAGCTCAACGTTTACCTTTCCAAGGCACCTCAATTGTGCTTTCATTAGTGGCTCTTACCACGTCCCCCTTAGAATCGAGGGTACGCATTTCTCCACAATCACGTCAGCGTTTATCGTTTGCCGCATTTTTGTTGATGGCCATTCTGACTGGTGTGAGCTGATAGGTTTTTGTAATTTGGGTTTACATGTCTGTAAAAATTCCTACAATTCATCCTTTTTCCACGCCTTTTCCTTTTCTGTTAAAAGAAAAAAGAAAAAAGGTGTGAGTACAATATACCTCTTCAAATTTTCTTTTTGGAAGGTTGCACTCTAGAGTTTTTTGGTCGATTTTCGACCTCAGTATCTTTTGGAGGGCAGGTGTCATTTACAGACCTGCAATTGGTGAATATTTAGTGACCTTTTGCAGTGGGTTTAAAGCTGCTGTTGTGGGAAACGGCCACAAGGATGCAGCATTTCTCCATTCCCAAATCTGGGTACTAGGGCAGCAGAGCCGTTCTGGAAGTCGTTTGCCTAGGTTGTAAATTTGAATGGAATGTGCCAGGAGAACCCCCCATAAGTTTATGTCTCATTACTCCTAGTTGGTTGTTTTAATTTTTTCAATTGGGGTAATGGTTAGAATGTTGCTTGTCCAAGGTGTACATACTCTGGTTCATCTACATATTCTATATACCTATTTATGTAGAGATCCTCTTCCCGTGTAAATTATTACACAGTGTTCCGTAAACCTTCCTTGCTATATGGTCGGTCTTTTTGATATATGTATATAATATGTATTTGTATACATATGGTAACGCTAATCTTCATGTATCCATTCCCCCCACCTTTCCTTGTAGATAAGCATAGTTTTTTTTAATAAGTCTGTGATTGACTTTCTCTGTGGAAATATGTTCATTTGTGTCAGTTATTAGAGAACGCGTATAAGTGATATCATAGGATATAGGACTTTTGCTTTCCGACTTACCTCATGTTCTGTGATTATCTCCAAGATCATCTATGGTGTCTCAAAGAGCAGTGTTTCATTGTTTTCCATGGCTAGTATTCATTGTGTACATGGGCCGCTTCTTCTTTTTCCTTTCATCTGTTGATGGACATTTTGGTTGCTTCACTGTCTTGTCTATTGTGAATAAGGCTGCAGTGCAGCTTTTGCAGCCCGGGTCTTCTTCATTCTGGTCTTCTCAGGTGAGAGGCCCATTGGTGCGCCTGCTGGATTGAATGGTACCTCAATTTTTCCTTTTCAACGCAGCTCCTTTCTGTTCTCATTATTAGCGTTTAACCCTTTTACATCTCACCAGCAGCTAGAGGGTACACAGTTCTCTAAAACCTCTTCAGCATTGATTGTTTGTAGACTTTTTGCCAACGGTCAGTCGACGGGTGTGAGTTGAAAACTTTTTGTAGATTAGATTGCATGAGTCTAATACTTCCTGAGGTTGAGCTTTTATCCATTTTCCTTTCTTTAAAAAGAGAGTGAGTAAAACTTACCTCTTCATACGAGCTTCGTGAACATTTTGCCTGTTTTGAATTTTTTTTATCCATTCCCTACTTCAGCACAATTTGAGGGCAGGTGTCCTTTACAGCCCTGAGTCCTTGTGAATGGTAAGTGACCATTAGCTGTGGGTTAAAAGCTGCTGTTGCGGGAATCGGCCACAAGGCGGCAGCATTTCTCCTTTACCAAATCTGGTTACTAGGGCAACAGAGCCTTAGTGGAAGTGGTGTTCTAGGTTGTAAATTAGAATGGAATGTGCGAGGAAAAAGCCCTTTAAGTTTATGTCTCATTACTTCTTGTTGGTATTTTTAACTTAATTTTTATTTTTTATCACAGCAAACTTGATTACAATGTTTTGTTTGTTCTAGGTGTGCAAGATGTGGTTCTTTCACACATATACATATATCTATTTTTCTTCGGATCCTTTTCCCATGTCTGTTACGACACAATGTTGAGTAGTCTTCTCTTGGTATAGCGTAGGTCTTTGGTGATTATATATTTCACATGTGTTTGTATCTCTCTGTTAACCTCAATACGGTAATGTATCCAATCCTCACACCTTTCCATTTGGTGAACCATAAGTTTTTTAAATGAATCTATGATAGTGTTTCTCTGTGGAAATACCTTTGTTTGTATCATTTTTTCGGTAACACCTATATGTGATAGGATAGGATATGTGTCTTTCGCTTTCTCACTTACTCCAAGCTGCGTGATTACTTCTAGACTCATCTATGGTGCTGCAAATGGCATTGTTTCATTTTTTCACTAGCTCATATTCCATCTGTACATGGAGCAGTTCTTCTTTGTCCACCCATCTGTCGTTGGACTTTTTGGTTACTTCCATATCTTGGCTATTGTTATACTATGCAATGCAGATTTGCGTACCTGTGTCCTTCCAATTCTGTCTTCTTAGGTTATAGGTCCAGGAATAGGTCTGCTGGATCATATGGTAGCTCAATGTTTACCTTTTAAAGGCACCTCTATTCCGTTCTCTTTAGTGGCTCTTTCCAGGTTACGTCCCACTTAAAGCGGAGGGTATGCATTTCTTCCCAGCACCTTCAGCATTTATTCTTTGTAGTTTTTGCTGATGGTTATTCTGAGTGGTGTGAGCTGATACCTCTTTGTGGTTGAATTTGCATGTGTCTCATAATGCGTTGAAATTGAGCTGTAAGACATGTCCTTTTTATTTTTCCAGCTGTGATGAGAGCTTATTTCTTCAAAGTGTTTTCTTAAAGTATGTGTCACCATTTGAAATATTTTGGCCATGATCTCCCTCAAGACATTTTGAGGGCAGGTTTCATTTACAGCCCTGCAGTACTTGTTCATATGAAGTGACCATTAGCTCAGGCTTTAAACCTGCTTTTGCAGGTAACGGCCAGAGAGCGACAGCCTTTCTACGTTCCCCTTGCTGGTACTAGGGAAACAGACCTACCGGCCAGTGGTGTTCTTCGGTTATAAATTAGAGTGCAATGTGCCCGGATAAACCCACAAATGTTGATGTCTCCTTGCTTTTCTTTGTTTTTAAATTTAATTTATATTTATTATTAGAGTAATATTCCATTGTGTACGTGGACCACTTCTTCTTGGTGCATTCCTCGGTTGATGGACATTTTCATTGCTTCCAAGTGCTGGCTATGGTAAATATTGCTGGCATACTGGTTTGCCAGCCTGTGACTTTTTGATTCTCATTTTCTCAGGTGATAGGCCAAGCAGTGGTTGTGACTGATGGACTGGTAGCTCAATGTTTCCCTTTTCAAAGCACCTACGTTGTGTTTTCGTTAGTGGCTCTTTACATGCCCCCCCTTACAGCCGAGGGTACGCATTTCTCCACACTCCCTTCACCGTTTATTTTTTGCAGCATTTTTCCTAATGGCCATTCTGACTGCTGTGTGCTGATAGGGTTTTGTAATATGGGTATGCATGTCATGAAAATTTTTAAAATTCATCATATTCCTACGCCTTTTTCTTTTCTCTTAAAAGAAAAAAAACCGTGAGTACAATATAGCTCTTGAAATTGTCTTCTTCGAAGGTTGCCCTCTTCTGAATTTTTTGGTCGATTTTTGACCCCAGAAATTTTCTGGAGGCCAGGCGCAATTTACAGAACTGCAAGTTGGTGAAAATTTAGTGACCTTTTGCAGTGGGTTCAAAGCTGCTGTTGTGGGAAACGTCCACAAGGAGGTAGCATTTCTCCATTCCCCAGTCCTGGTTCTAGGGCAGCAGAGCCTTTCTGGAAGTCATTGTCCTAGGTTGTAAATTAGAATGGAATTTGCCAGGAGAAATCCCCATAAGTTTATGTCTCATTACTTCTTCTTGGTTTTTAAAATTTTTTTTAATCTGGGTAAAGTTTAGAATACTGTTTGTCCTAGGTGTACACAATCTGGTTCATTTGGACATTATGTATGTCTATTAATGTACAGATCCTCTTCCCATGTAAAATATTACACTGTTCCGTCGACCTCCCTTGTTATATGTTCGGTCTTTTTGATACATGTATATAATATGTATTTGAATATGTATAGTAACACTAATCTTCATTTCTCAATTTCCCCCCTCCTTTCCTTTTAGATGAGCATAGTTTGTGTTCTACGCCTGTGAGTGTCTTTCTCTTTAGAAATATGTTCATCTGTGTCAGTTATTAGATAATGCCATAAGTGATAATATAAGATATAGGTCTTTTGCTTTCCGACCTACTTCATGTTTTGTGATTATCTCCAGGCTCATCTATGGTGCCTCAAAGAGCAGTGCTTCAATGTTTTCCATGGCTAATATTCCATTGTGTGCATGGACCACTTCTTCTTGGTGCACTCCTCTGTTGATGGACATTTTCGTTGCTTCCAAGTGTTGCCTATGGTAAATATTGCTGGAGTGCAGGATTGCCAGCCTGCGATTTTTGATTTTCATTTTCTCAGGTGATAGACCCAGCAGTGGGTATGATTGATTGATTGGTATGGTAGCTCAACGTTTACCTTTCCAAGGCACCTCAATTGTGCTTTCATTAGTGGCTCTTACCACGTCCCCCTTAGAATCGAGGGTACGCATTTCTCCACAATCACGTCAGCGTTTATCGTTTGCCGCATTTTTGTTGATGGCCATTCTGACTGGTGTGAGCTGATAGGTTTTTGTAATTTGGGTTTACATGTCTGTAAAAATTCCTACAATTCATCCTTTTTCCACGCCTTTTCCTTTTCTGTTAAAAGAAAAAAGAAAAAAGGTGTGAGTACAATATACCTCTTCAAATTTTCTTTTTGGAAGGTTGCACTCTAGAGTTTTTTGGTCGATTTTCGACCTCAGTATCTTTTGGAGGGCAGGTGTCATTTACAGACCTGCAATTGGTGAATATTTAGTGACCTTTTGCAGTGGGTTTAAAGCTGCTGTTGTGGGAAACGGCCACAAGGATGCAGCATTTCTCCATTCCCAAATCTGGGTACTAGGGCAGCAGAGCCGTTCTGGAAGTCGTTTGCCTAGGTTGTAAATTTGAATGGAATGTGCCAGGAGAACCCCCCATAAGTTTATGTCTCATTACTCCTAGTTGGTTGTTTTAATTTTTTCAATTGGGGTAATGGTTAGAATGTTGCTTGTCCAAGGTGTACATACTCTGGTTCATCTACATATTCTATATACCTATTTATGTAGAGATCCTCTTCCCGTGTAAATTATTACACAGTGTTCCGTAAACCTTCCTTGCTATATGGTCGGTCTTTTTGATATATGTATATAATATGTATTTGTATACATATGGTAACGCTAATCTTCATGTATCCATTCCCCCCACCTTTCCTTGTAGATAAGCATAGTTTTTTTTAATAAGTCTGTGATTGACTTTCTCTGTGGAAATATGTTCATTTGTGTCAGTTATTAGAGAACGCGTATAAGTGATATCATAGGATATAGGACTTTTGCTTTCCGACTTACCTCATGTTCTGTGATTATCTCCAAGATCATCTATGGTGTCTCAAAGAGCAGTGTTTCATTGTTTTCCATGGCTAGTATTCATTGTGTACATGGGCCGCTTCTTCTTTTTCCTTTCATCTGTTGATGGACATTTTGGTTGCTTCACTGTCTTGTCTATTGTGAATAAGGCTGCAGTGCAGCTTTTGCAGCCCGGGTCTTCTTCATTCTGGTCTTCTCAGGTGAGAGGCCCATTGGTGCGCCTGCTGGATTGAATGGTACCTCAATTTTTCCTTTTCAACGCAGCTCCTTTCTGTTCTCATTATTAGCGTTTAACCCTTTTACATCTCACCAGCAGCTAGAGGGTACACAGTTCTCTAAAACCTCTTCAGCATTGATTGTTTGTAGACTTTTTGCCAACGGTCAGTCGACGGGTGTGAGTTGAAAACTTTTTGTAGATTAGATTGCATGAGTCTAATACTTCCTGAGGTTGAGCTTTTATCCATTTTCCTTTCTTTAAAAAGAGAGTGAGTAAAACTTACCTCTTCATACGAGCTTCGTGAACATTTTGCCTGTTTTGAATTTTTTTTATCCATTCCCTACTTCAGCACAATTTGAGGGCAGGTGTCCTTTACAGCCCTGAGTCCTTGTGAATGGTAAGTGACCATTAGCTGTGGGTTAAAAGCTGCTGTTGCGGGAATCGGCCACAAGGCGGCAGCATTTCTCCTTTACCAAATCTGGTTACTAGGGCAACAGAGCCTTAGTGGAAGTGGTGTTCTAGGTTGTAAATTAGAATGGAATGTGCGAGGAAAAAGCCCTTTAAGTTTATGTCTCATTACTTCTTGTTGGTATTTTTAACTTAATTTTTATTTTTTATCACAGCAAACTTGATTACAATGTTTTGTTTGTTCTAGGTGTGCAAGATGTGGTTCTTTCACACATATACATATATCTATTTTTCTTCGGATCCTTTTCCCATGTCTGTTACGACACAATGTTGAGTAGTCTTCTCTTGGTATAGCGTAGGTCTTTGGTGATTATATATTTCACATGTGTTTGTATCTCTCTGTTAACCTCAATACGGTAATGTATCCAATCCTCACACCTTTCCATTTGGTGAACCATAAGTTTTTTAAATGAATCTATGATAGTGTTTCTCTGTGGAAATACCTTTGTTTGTATCATTTTTTCGGTAACACCTATATGTGATAGGATAGGATATGTGTCTTTCGCTTTCTCACTTACTCCAAGCTGCGTGATTACTTCTAGACTCATCTATGGTGCTGCAAATGGCATTGTTTCATTTTTTCACTAGCTCATATTCCATCTGTACATGGAGCAGTTCTTCTTTGTCCACCCATCTGTCGTTGGACTTTTTGGTTACTTCCATATCTTGGCTATTGTTATACTATGCAATGCAGATTTGCGTACCTGTGTCCTTCCAATTCTGTCTTCTTAGGTTATAGGTCCAGGAATAGGTCTGCTGGATCATATGGTAGCTCAATGTTTACCTTTTAAAGGCACCTCTATTCCGTTCTCTTTAGTGGCTCTTTCCAGGTTACGTCCCACTTAAAGCGGAGGGTATGCATTTCTTCCCAGCACCTTCAGCATTTATTCTTTGTAGTTTTTGCTGATGGTTATTCTGAGTGGTGTGAGCTGATACCTCTTTGTGGTTGAATTTGCATGTGTCTCATAATGCGTTGAAATTGAGCTGTAAGACATGTCCTTTTTATTTTTCCAGCTGTGATGAGAGCTTATTTCTTCAAAGTGTTTTCTTAAAGTATGTGTCACCATTTGAAATATTTTGGCCATGATCTCCCTCAAGACATTTTGAGGGCAGGTTTCATTTACAGCCCTGCAGTACTTGTTCATATGAAGTGACCATTAGCTCAGGCTTTAAACCTGCTTTTGCAGGTAACGGCCAGAGAGCGACAGCCTTTCTACGTTCCCCTTGCTGGTACTAGGGAAACAGACCTACCGGCCAGTGGTGTTCTTCGGTTATAAATTAGAGTGCAATGTGCCCGGATAAACCCACAAATGTTGATGTCTCCTTGCTTTTCTTTGTTTTTAAATTTAATTTATATTTATTATTAGAGTAATATTCCATTGTGTACGTGGACCACTTCTTCTTGGTGCATTCCTCGGTTGATGGACATTTTCATTGCTTCCAAGTGCTGGCTATGGTAAATATTGCTGGCATACTGGTTTGCCAGCCTGTGACTTTTTGATTCTCATTTTCTCAGGTGATAGGCCAAGCAGTGGTTGTGATTGATGGACTGGTAGCTCAATGTTTCCCTTTTCAAAGCACCTACGTTGTGTTTTCGTTAGTGGCTCTTTACATGCCCCCCCTTACAGCCGAGGGTACGCATTTCTCCACACTCCCTTCACCGTTTATTTTTTGCAGCATTTTTCCTAATGGCCATTCTGACTGCTGTGTGCTGATAGGGTTTTGTAATATGGGTATGCATGTCATGAAAATTTTTAAAATTCATCATATTCCTACGCCTTTTTCTTTTCTCTTAAAAGAAAAAAACCGTGAGTACAATATAGCTCTTGAAATTGTCTTCTTCGAAGGTTGCCCTCTTCTGAATTTTTTGGTCGATTTTTGACCCCAGAAATTTTCTGGAGGCCAGGCGCAATTTACAGAACTGCAAGTTGGTGAAAATTTAGTGACCTTTTGCAGTGGGTTCAAAGCTGCTGTTGTGGGAAACGTCCACAAGGAGGTAGCATTTCTCCATTCCCCAGTCCTGGTTCTAGGGCAGCAGAGCCTTTCTGGAAGTCATTGTCCTAGGTTGTAAATTAGAATGGAATTTGCCAGGAGAAATCCCCATAAGTTTATGTCTCATTACTTCTTCTTGGTTTTTAAAATTTTTTTTAATCTGGGTAAAGTTTAGAATACTGTTTGTCCTAGGTGTACACAATCTGGTTCATTTGGACATTATGTATGTCTATTAATGTACAGATCCTCTTCCCATGTAAAATATTACACTGTTCCGTCGACCTCCCTTGGTATATGTTCGGTCTTTTTGATACATGTATATAATATGTATTTGAATATGTATAGTAACACTAATCTTCATTTCTCAATTTCCCCCCTCCTTTCCTTTTAGATGAGCATAGTTTGTGTTCTACGCCTGTGAGTGTCTTTCTCTTTAGAAATATGTTCATCTGTGTCAGTTATTAGATAATGCCATAAGTGATAATATAAGATATAGGTCTTTTGCTTTCCGACCTACTTCATGTTTTGTGATTATCTCCAGGCTCATCTATGGTGCCTCAAAGAGCAGTGCTTCAATGTTTTCCATGGCTAATATTCCATTGTGTGCATGGACCACTTCTTCTTGGTGCACTCCTCTGTTGATGGACATTTTCGTTGCTTCCAAGTGTTGCCTATGGTAAATATTGCTGGAGTGCAGGATTGCCAGCCTGCGATTTTTGATTTTCATTTTCTCAGGTGATAGACCCAGCAGTGGGTATGATTGATTGATTGGTATGGTAGCTCAACGTTTACCTTTCCAAGGCACCTCAATTGTGCTTTCATTAGTGGCTCTTACCACGTCCCCCTTAGAATCGAGGGTACGCATTTCTCCACAATCACGTCAGCGTTTATCGTTTGCCGCATTTTTGTTGATGGCCATTCTGACTGGTGTGAGCTGATAGGTTTTTGTAATTTGGGTTTACATGTCTGTAAAAATTCCTACAATTCATCCTTTTTCCACGCCTTTTCCTTTTCTGTTAAAAGAAAAAAGAAAAAAGGTGTGAGTACAATATACCTCTTCAAATTTTCTTTTTGGAAGGTTGCACTCTAGAGTTTTTTGGTCGATTTTCGACCTCAGTATCTTTTGGAGGGCAGGTGTCATTTACAGACCTGCAATTGGTGAATATTTAGTGACCTTTTGCAGTGGGTTTAAAGCTGCTGTTGTGGGAAACGGCCACAAGGATGCAGCATTTCTCCATTCCCAAATCTGGGTACTAGGGCAGCAGAGCCGTTCTGGAAGTCGTTTGCCTAGGTTGTAAATTTGAATGGAATGTGCCAGGAGAACCCCCCATAAGTTTATGTCTCATTACTCCTAGTTGGTTGTTTTAATTTTTTCAATTGGGGTAATGGTTAGAATGTTGCTTGTCCAAGGTGTACATACTCTGGTTCATCTACATATTCTATATACCTATTTATGTAGAGATCCTCTTCCCGTGTAAATTATTACACAGTGTTCCGTAAACCTTCCTTGCTATATGGTCGGTCTTTTTGATATATGTATATAATATGTATTTGTATACATATGGTAACGCTAATCTTCATGTATCCATTCCCCCCACCTTTCCTTGTAGATAAGCATAGTTTTTTTTAATAAGTCTGTGATTGACTTTCTCTGTGGAAATATGTTCATTTGTGTCAGTTATTAGAGAACGCGTATAAGTGATATCATAGGATATAGGACTTTTGCTTTCCGACTTACCTCATGTTCTGTGATTATCTCCAAGATCATCTATGGTGTCTCAAAGAGCAGTGTTTCATTGTTTTCCATGGCTAGTATTCATTGTGTACATGGGCCGCTTCTTCTTTTTCCTTTCATCTGTTGATGGACATTTTGGTTGCTTCACTGTCTTGTCTATTGTGAATAAGGCTGCAGTGCAGCTTTTGCAGCCCGGGTCTTCTTCATTCTGGTCTTCTCAGGTGAGAGGCCCATTGGTGCGCCTGCTGGATTTGAATGGTACCTCAATTTTTCCTTTTCAACGCAGCTCCTTTCTGTTCTCATTATTAGCGTTTAACCCTTTTACATCTCACCAGCAGCTAGAGGGTACACAGTTCTCTAAAACCTCTTCAGCATTGATTGTTTGTAGACTTTTTGCCAACGGTCAGTCGACGGGTGTGAGTTGAAAACTTTTTGTAGATTAGATTGCATGAGTCTAATACTTCCTGAGGTTGAGCTTTTATCCATTTTCCTTTCTTTAAAAAGAGAGTGAGTAAAACTTACCTCTTCATACGAGCTTCGTGAACATTTTGCCTGTTTTGAATTTTTTTTATCCATTCCCTACTTCAGCACAATTTGAGGGCAGGTGTCCTTTACAGCCCTGAGTCCTTGTGAATGGTAAGTGACCATTAGCTGTGGGTTAAAAGCTGCTGTTGCGGGAATCGGCCACAAGGCGGCAGCATTTCTCCTTTACCAAATCTGGTTACTAGGGCAACAGAGCCTTAGTGGAAGTGGTGTTCTAGGTTGTAAATTAGAATGGAATGTGCGAGGAAAAAGCCCTTTAAGTTTATGTCTCATTACTTCTTGTTGGTATTTTTTAACTTAATTTTTATTTTTTATCACAGCAAACTTGATTACAATGTTTTGTTTGTTCTAGGTGTGCAAGATGTGGTTCTTTCACACATATACATATATCTATTTTTCTTCGGATCCTTTCCCATGTCTGTTACGACACAATGTTGAGTAGTCTTCTCTTGGTATAGCGTAGGTCTTTGGTGATTATATATTTCACATGTGTTTGTATCTCTCTGTTAACCTCAATACGGTAATGTATCCAATCCTCACACCTTTCCATTTGGTGAACCATAAGTTTTTTAAATGAATCTATGATAGTGTTTCTCTGTGGAAATACCTTTGTTTGTATCATTTTTTCGGTAACACCTATATGTGATAGGATAGGATATGTGTCTTTCGCTTTCTCACTTACTCCAAGCTGCGTGATTACTTTCTAGACTCATCTATGGTGCTGCAAATGGCATTGTTTCATTTTTTCACTAGCTCATATTCCATCTGTACATGGAGCAGTTCTTCTTTGTCCACCCATCTGTCGTTGGACTTTTTGGTTACTTCCATATCTTGGCTATTGTTATACTATGCAATGCAGATTTGCGTACCTGTGTCCTTCCAATTCTGTCTTCTTAGGTTATAGGTCCAGGAATAGGTCTGCTGGATCATATGGTAGCTCAATGTTTACCTTTTAAAGGCACCTCTATTCCGTTCTCTTTAGTGGCTCTTTCCAGGTTACGTCCCACTTAAAGCGGAGGGTATGCATTTCTTCCCAGCACCTTCAGCATTTATTCTTTGTAGTTTTTGCTGATGGTTATTCTGAGTGGTGTGAGCTGATACCTCTTTGTGGTTGAATTTGCATGTGTCTCATAATGCGTTGAAATTGAGCTGTAAGACATGTCCTTTTTATTTTTCCAGCTGTGATGAGAGCTTATTTCTTCAAAGTGTTTTCTTAAAGTATGTGTCACCATTTGAAATATTTTGGCCATGATCTCCCTCAAGACATTTTGAGGGCAGGTTTCATTTACAGCCCTGCAGTACTTGTTCATATGAAGTGACCATTAGCTCAGGCTTTAAACCTGCTTTTGCAGGTAACGGCCAGAGAGCGACAGCCTTTCTACGTTCCCCTTGCTGGTACTAGGGAAACAGACCTACCGGCCAGTGGTGTTCTTCGGTTATAAATTAGAGTGCAATGTGCCCGGATAAACCCACAAATGTTGATGTCTCCTTGCTTTTCTTTGTTTTTAAATTTAATTTATATTTATTATTAGAGTAATATTCCATTGTGTACGTGGACCACTTCTTCTTGGTGCATTCCTCGGTTGATGGACATTTTCATTGCTTCCAAGTGCTGGCTATGGTAAATATTGCTGGCATACTGGTTTGCCAGCCTGTGACTTTTTGATTCTCATTTTCTCAGGTGATAGGCCAAGCAGTGGTTGTGATTGATGGACTGGTAGCTCAATGTTTCCCTTTTCAAAGCACCTACGTTGTGTTTTCGTTAGTGGCTCTTTACATGCCCCCCCATACAGCCGAGGGTACGCATTTCTCCACACTCCCTTCACCGTTTATTTTTTGCAGCATTTTTCCTAATGGCCATTCTGACTGCTGTGTGCTGATAGGGTTTTGTAATATGGGTATGCATGTCATGAAAATTTTAAAATTCATCATATTCCTACGCCTTTTTCTTTTCTCTTAAAAGAAAAAAAACCGTGAGTACAATATAGCTCTTGAAATTGTCTTCTTCGAAGGTTGCCCTCTTCTGAATTTTTTGGTCGATTTTTGACCCCAGAAATTTTCTGGAGGCCAGGCGCAATTTACAGAACTGCAAGTTGGTGAAATTTAGTGACCTTTTGCAGTGGGTTCAAAGCTGCTGTTGTGGGAAACGTCCACAAGGAGGTAGCATTTCTCCATTCCCCAGTCCTGGTTCTAGGGCAGCAGAGCCTTTCTGGAAGTCATTGTCCTAGGTTGTAAATTAGAATGGAATTTGCCAGGAGAAATCCCCATAAGTTTATGTCTCATTACTTCTTCTTGGTTTTTAAAATTTTTTTTAATCTGGGTAAAGTTTAGAATACTGTTTGTCCTAGGTGTACACAATCTGGTTCATTTGGACATTATGTATGTCTATTAATGTACAGATCCTCTTCCCATGTAAAATATTACACTGTTCCGTCGACCTCCCTTGGTATATGTTCGGTCTTTTTGATACATGTATATAATATGTATTTGAATATGTATAGTAACACTAATCTTCATTTCTCAATTTCCCCCCTCCTTTCCTTTTAGATGAGCATAGTTTGTGTTCTACGCCTGTGAGTGTCTTTCTCTTTAGAAATATGTTCATCTGTGTCAGTTATTAGATAATGCCATAAGTGATAATATAAGATATAGGTCTTTTTGCTTTCCGACCTACTTCATGTTTTGTGATTATCTCCAGGCTCATCTATGGTGCCTCAAAGAGCAGTGCTTCAATGTTTTCCATGGCTAATATTCCATTGTGTGCATGGACCACTTCTTCTTGGTGCACTCCTCTGTTGATGGACATTTTCGTTGCTTCCAAGTGTTGCCTATGGTAAATATTGCTGGAGTGCAGGATTGCCAGCCTGCGATTTTTGATTTTCATTTTCTCAGGTGATAGACCCAGCAGTGGGTATGATTGATTGATTGGTATGGTAGCTCAACGTTTACCTTTCCAAGGCACCTCAATTGTGCTTTCATTAGTGGCTCTTACCACGTCCCCCTTAGAATCGAGGGTACGCATTTCTCCACAATCACGTCAGCGTTTATCGTTTGCCGCATTTTTGTTGATGGCCATTCTGACTGGTGTGAGCTGATAGGTTTTTGTAATTTGGGTTTACATGTCTGTAAAAATTCCTACAATTCATCCTTTTTCCACGCCTTTTCCTTTTCTGTTAAAAGAAAAAAGAAAAAAAGGTGTGAGTACAATATACCTCTTCAAATTTTCTTTTTGGAAGGTTGCACTCTAGAGTTTTTTGGTCGATTTTCGACCTCAGTATCTTTTGGAGGGCAGGTGTCATTTACAGACCTGCAATTGGTGAATATTTAGTGACCTTTTGCAGTGGGTTTAAAGCTGCTGTTGTGGGAAACGGCCACAAGGATGCAGCATTTCTCCATTCCCAAATCTGGGTACTAGGGCAGCAGAGCCGTTCTGGAAGTCGTTTGCCTAGGTTGTAAATTTGAATGGAATGTGCCAGGAGAACCCCCCATAAGTTTATGTCTCATTACTCCTAGTTGGTTGTTTTAATTTTTTCAATTGGGGTAATGGTTAGAATGTTGCTTGTCCAAGGTGTACATACTCTGGTTCATCTACATATTCTATATACCTATTTATGTAGAGATCCTCTTCCCGTGTAAATTATTACACAGTGTTCCGTAAACCTTCCTTGCTATATGGTCGGTCTTTTTTGATATATGTATATAATATGTATTTGTATACATATGGTAACGCTAATCTTCATGTATCCATTCCCCCCCACCTTTCCTTGTAGATAAGCATAGTTTTTTTTAATAAGTCTGTGATTGACTTTCTCTGTGGAAATATGTTCATTTGTGTCAGTTATTAGAGAACGCGTATAAGTGATATCATAGGATATAGGACTTTTGCTTTCCGACTTACCTCATGTTCTGTGATTATCTCCAAGATCATCTATGGTGTCTCAAAGAGCAGTGTTTCATTGTTTTCCATGGCTAGTATTCATTGTGTACATGGGCCGCTTCTTCTTTTTCCTTTCATCTGTTGATGGACATTTTGGTTGCTTCACTGTCTTGTCTATTGTGAATAAGGCTGCAGTGCAGCTTTTGCAGCCCGGGTCTTCTTCATTCTGGTCTTCTCAGGTGAGAGGCCCATTGGTGCGCCTGCTGGATTGAATGGTACCTCAATTTTTCCTTTTCAACGCAGCTCCTTTCTGTTCTCATTATTAGCGTTTAACCCTTTTACATCTCACCAGCAGCTAGAGGGTACACAGTTCTCTAAAACCTCTTCAGCATTGATTGTTTGTAGACTTTTTGCCAACGGTCAGTCGACGGGTGTGAGTTGAAAACTTTTTGTAGATTAGATTGCATGAGTCTAATACTTCCTGAGGTTGAGCTTTTATCCATTTTCCTTTCTTTAAAAAGAGAGTGAGTAAAACTTACCTCTTCATACGAGCTTCGTGAACATTTTGCCTGTTTTGAATTTTTTTTATCCATTCCCTACTTCAGCACAATTTGAGGGCAGGTGTCCTTTACAGCCCTGAGTCCTTGTGAATGGTAAGTGACCATTAGCTGTGGGTTAAAAGCTGCTGTTGCGGGAATCGGCCACAAGGCGGCAGCATTTCTCCTTTACCAAATCTGGTTACTAGGGCAACAGAGCCTTAGTGGAAGTGGTGTTCTAGGTTGTAAATTAGAATGGAATGTGCGAGGAAAAAGCCCTTTAAGTTTATGTCTCATTACTTCTTGTTGGTATTTTTAACTTAATTTTTATTTTTTATCACAGCAAACTTGATTACAATGTTTTGTTTGTTCTAGGTGTGCAAGATGTGGTTCTTTCACACATATACATATATCTATTTTTCTTCGGATCCTTTTCCCATGTCTGTTACGACACAATGTTGAGTAGTCTTCTCTTGGTATAGCGTAGGTCTTTGGTGATTATATATTTCACATGTGTTTGTATCTCTCTGTTAACCTCAATACGGTAATGTATCCAATCCTCACACCTTTCCATTTGGTGAACCATAAGTTTTTTAAATGAATCTATGATAGTGTTTCTCTGTGGAAATACCTTTGTTTGTATCATTTTTTCGGTAACACCTATATGTGATAGGATAGGATATGTGTCTTTCGCTTTCTCACTTACTCCAAGCTGCGTGATTACTTCTAGACTCATCTATGGTGCTGCAAATGGCATTGTTTCATTTTTTCACTAGCTCATATTCCATCTGTACATGGAGCAGTTCTTCTTTGTCCACCCATCTGTCGTTGGACTTTTTGGTTACTTCCATATCTTGGCTATTGTTATACTATGCAATGCAGATTTGCGTACCTGTGTCTTCCAATTCTGTCTTCTTAGGTTATAGGTCCAGGAATAGGTCTGCTGGATCATATGGTAGCTCAATGTTTACCTTTTTAAGGCACCTCTATTCCGTTCTCTTTAGTGGCTCTTTCCAGGTTACGTCCCACTTAAAGCGGAGGGTATGCATTTCTTCCCAGCACCTTCAGCATTTATTCTTTGTAGTTTTTGCTGATGGTTATTCTGAGTGGTGTGAGCTGATACCTCTTTGTGGTTGAATTTGCATGTGTCTCATAATGCGTTGAAATTGAGCTGTAAGACATGTCCTTTTTATTTTTCCAGCTGTGATGAGAGCTTATTTCTTCAAAGTGTTTTCTTAAAGTATGTGTCACCATTTGAAATATTTTGGCCATGATCTCCCTCAAGACATTTTGAGGGCAGGTTTCATTTAACAGCCCTGCAGTACTTGTTCATATGAAGTGACCATTAGCTCAGGCTTTAAACCTGCTTTTGCAGGTAACGGCCAGAGAGCGACAGCCTTTCTACGTTCCCCTTGCTGGTACTAGGGAAACAGACCTACCGGCCAGTGGTGTTCTTCGGTTATAAATTAGAGTGCAATGTGCCCGGATAAACCCACAAATGTTGATGTCTCCTTGCTTTTCCTTTGTTTTTAAATTTAATTTATATTTATTATTAGAGTAATATTCCATTGTGTACGTGGACCACTTCTTCTTGGTGCATTCCTCGGTTGATGGACATTTTCATTGCTTCCAAGTGCTGGCTATGGTAAATATTGCTGGCATACTGGTTTGCCAGCCTGTGACTTTTTGATTCTCATTTTCTCAGGTGATAGGCCAAGCAGTGGTTGTGATTGATGGACTGGTAGCTCAATGTTTCCCTTTTCAAAGCACCTACGTTGTGTTTTCGTTAGTGGCTCTTTACATGCCCCCCCTTACAGCCGAGGGTACGCATTTCTCCACACTCCCTTCACCGTTTATTTTTTGCAGCATTTTTCCTAATGGCCATTCTGACTGCTGTGTGCTGATAGGGTTTTGTAATATGGGTATGCATGTCATGAAAATTTTTAAAATTCATCATATTCCTACGCCTTTTTCTTTTCTCTTAAAAGAAAAAAACCGTGAGTACAATATAGCTCTTGAAATTGTCTTCTTCGAAGGTTGCCCTCTTCTGAATTTTTTGGTCGATTTTTGACCCCAGAAATTTTCTGGAGGCCAGGCGCAATTTACAGAACTGCAAGTTGGTGAAAATTTAGTGACCTTTTGCAGTGGGTTCAAAGCTGCTGTTGTGGGAAACGTCCACAAGGAGGTAGCATTTCTCCATTCCCCAGTCCTGGTTCTAGGGCAGCAGAGCCTTTCTGGAAGTCATTGTCCTAGGTTGTAAATTAGAATGGAATTTGCCAGGAGAAATCCCCATAAGTTTATGTCTCATTACTTCTTCTTGGTTTTTAAAATTTTTTTTAATCTGGGTAAAGTTTAGAATACTGTTTGTCCTAGGTGTACACAATCTGGTTCATTTGGACATTATGTATGTCTATTAATGTACAGATCCTCTTCCCATGTAAAATATTACACTGTTCCGTCGACCTCCCTTGGTATATGTTCGGTCTTTTTGATACATGTATATAATATGTATTTGAATATGTATAGTAACACTAATCTTCATTTCTCAATTTCCCCCCTCCTTTCCTTTTAGATGAGCATAGTTTGTGTTCTACGCCTGTGAGTGTCTTTCTCTTTAGAAATATGTTCATCTGTGTCAGTTATTAGATAATGCCATAAGTGATAATATAAGATATAGGTCTTTTGCTTTCCGACCTACTTCATGTTTTGTGATTATCTCCAGGCTCATCTATGGTGCCTCAAAGAGCAGTGCTTCAATGTTTTCCATGGCTAATATTCCATTGTGTGCATGGACCACTTCTTCTTGGTGCACTCCTCTGTTGATGGACATTTTCGTTGCTTCCAAGTGTTGCCTATGGTAAATATTGCTGGGAGTGCAGGATTGCCAGCCTGCGATTTTTGATTTTCATTTTCTCAGGTGATAGACCCAGCAGTGGGTATGATTGATTGATTGGTATGGTAGCTCAACGTTTACTTTCCAAGGCACCTCAATTGTGCTTTCATTAGTGGCTCTTACCACGTCCCCCTTAGAATCGAGGGTACGCATTTCTCCACAATCACGTCAGCGTTTATCGTTTGCCGCATTTTTGTTGATGGCCATTCTGACTGGTGTGAGCTGATAGGTTTTTGTAATTTGGGTTTACATGTCTGTAAAAATTCCTACAATTCATCCTTTTTCCACGCCTTTTCCTTTTCTGTTAAAAGAAAAAAGAAAAAAGGTGTGAGTACAATATACCTCTTCAAATTTTCTTTTTGGAAGGTTGCACTCTAGAGTTTTTTGGTCGATTTTCGACCTCAGTATCTTTTGGAGGGCAGGTGTCATTTACAGACCTGCAATTGGTGAATATTTAGTGACCTTTTGCAGTGGGTTTAAAGCTGCTGTTGTGGGAAACGGCCACAAGGATGCAGCATTTCTCCATTCCCAAATCTGGGTACTAGGGCAGCAGAGCCGTTCTGGAAGTCGTTTGCCTAGGTTGTAAATTTGAATGGAATGTGCCAGGAGAACCCCCCATAAGTTTATGTCTCA
>NW_028121724.1:0-28466 GCF_965194805.1 Balaenoptera borealis | reverse complement strand
AACCCCAATATGGTAATGTATCCAATCCTCATCCCTTTCTATTTGGTGAACCATAAGTTTTTTAATGAATCTGTGATTGCCTTTCTCTGTGGAAATATCTTCATTGGTATCAATTTTTAAGTAACTCCTGAAAGTGATATGATAGGATATGTGCCTTTTGCTTTCTCACTTACTACACTTGGCGTGATTACGTCTAGACTCATCTATGGTGCTGCAAATGGCATTGTTTCATTTTTTTCACTAGCGAATATTCCATCTGTAAATGGAGGAGTTCTTCTTTGCCCACCCATCTGTTGGTGGTCTTTTTGGTTACTTCCATATCTTGGCTATTGTAACACTGGGCAATGCAGATTTGCCTGCCTGTGTCTTTCCAATTCTCTCTTCTTAGATTATAGGTGGAGGAGTGGGCCTGCTGGATCATATGGTAGCTCAATGTTGACCTTTTTAAGGCACCTCCATTCTGTTCTCATTCGTGGCCCTTTCCAACTTACGTCCCCCTTGAAGTTGAGGGTATGCATTTCTCCACAACACCTTCAGCATTTATTGTTTGTAGTTTTCTTGCTCATGGTTATTCTGACAAGTGTGAGCTGATACCTCTTTGTGGTTGAATTCGCATGTGCCTCATAATCCGTTGAAATTGAGCTTTAAGGCATGTCCTTTTTATTTTTCAAGCAGTGATTACCCCTTAGTTCTTCAAAGTGTTCTCTTAAAGTACGTGTCACCTTTTGAAATGTTTTGGCCGTTACCTCCCTGAAGACATTTTGAGGGCAGGTTTCATTTACAGTTCTGCAGTACTTGTTCCTATGAAATGACCATTAGCACAGGCTTTAAAACTGCTTTTGCAGGTAACTGCCAGAGGGCGGCAGCCTTTCTATGTTCCCCACCCTGGTAACTAGGGAAAAGCCCTTGCGGCCTGTGGTGTTTCTCGGTTATAAATTAGAGTGGAGTGTGCCCGGACAAACCCACACAAGCTGATGTCTCCTTACTTTCGTTGGATTTTTAAATTTAATTTTTATTTTTTATTGGAGTAATTTTCCACTGTGTACGTGGACCACTTCTTCTTTGTGCATTCCTCGGTTGATGGACATTTTCATTGCTTCCAAGTGTTGGCTATGGTAAATATTGTTGGAGTGCAGGATTGCCAGCCTGTGACTTTTGGATTCTCATTTTCTCAGGTGATAGGCCCAGCAGTGGGTGTGATTGATTGACTGGTAGCACCGTGTTTCCCTTTTCAAAGCACCTTCTTTGTGTTTTCATTAGTGGCTCTTACCACGTCCCCCTTAGAATCGAGGGTACGCATTTCTCCACAATCGCTTCAGCATTTATTGTTTACAGCATTGATGCTAATGGCCCTTCTGGCTGCTGTGAGCTGATAGGTTTTTGTAATTTGGGTTTGCATGTCTTTGAACATTCGTAAAACTCATCATTTTTCTCCGCCGTTTTCTTTTCCGTTAAAAAAAGGAAACAATTGGCAGTACAATATAACTCTTGAAATTGTCTTCTTTGAAGGTTGCCCTCTTTTGAATTATTTGGTCGATTTTCCACCCCAGCGTTTTTTTTAGAGAGCAGGTGTCATTTCCCGAACTGCAAGTTTGGTGAATATTTAGTGACCTTTAGCAATGGGTTTAAAGCTGCTGTTGTGGGAAGCGGCCTCTAGGAGGCAGCATTTCCCCATTCCCAAATCTGGGGAGTAGGGCAGCAGAGCCTTTCTGGAAGTCGTGTTCCTAGGTTGTAAATTACATTGGAATGTGCGTGGCGAAACCCCCACAAGTTTATGTGTCATTATTTCTTCTTGGTTTTTAAAAGTGTTTTAATTGGGGTAAAGCTTAGAATATTGTTTGTCCTAGGTGTACACAATCTGGTTCATTTGTACATTATATATGTCTATTCAAGTACAGATCCTCTTCCCATGTAAAATGTTACAGAGGGTTCCGCAGACTTCCCTTGCTATATGGTTGGTCTTTTTGAGATATGTATATCATATGTGTTTGTATACATATAGTAACACTAATCTTAATTTATCCATTCCCCCCACCGGTCGTTTTAGATGAGCATAGTTTGTTTTCTAAATCTGTGAGTGTCTTTCTCTGTGGAAATATGTTCATTTGTGTCAGTTATTAGATAACGCCTATAAGTGCTATCATAGAACACAGGTCTTTTGCTTTCCAACTTACCTCATCTTTCGTGATTATCTCCAGACTCATTTGTGGTGCCTCAAAGAGCAATGGTTCATTGTCTTCCATGGCTCATATTCCATTGTGTACATGGACCACTTCTTCTTTATCCATTTACCTGTTGTTGGACATTTTGATTGCTTCACTGTCTTGGCTATTGTGAATAAGGCTGCACTGCAGCTTTTGCGGCCTGTGTCTTCTCGATTCTTGTCTTCTCAGGTGAGAGGTCCAATGGTGCGCCTGCTGGATTGAATAGTACCTCCATTTTTACTTTTAAACGCAGCTCCTTTCTGTTCTCATTATTGGCTGTTACCCCTTTACGTCTCACCAGCAGGCAGAGGGTACACAGTTCTCTAAAACCCCTTCAGCATTTATTGTTTGTAGACTTTTTGCTGATGGTCAGCCGACTGGTGTAAGTTGAAACTTTTTGTAGATTAGATTGCATGCGTCTAACACTCCCTGAGGTTGAGCTTTTATCCATTTTCCTTTTTTTTAAAAAGAGTGTGAGTAAAACTTAACTCTTCCTAATCTCTTCTTGAAACATTTGCCTGTTTTGAATTTTTTGCCCATTCCCTACTTCAGCACAAATATTTAGGGCAAGTGTCCTTTACAGCCCTGAGTCCTTGTGAATGTTAAGTGACCATTGGCTGTGACTTTAAAGCTGCTCTTGCAGGATACGGCCACAAGGTGGCAGCATTTCTCCTTTACCAAATTTGGTTACTAGGGAAACAGAGCCTTAATGGAAGTGGTGTTCTAGGTTGTATATTAGAATGGAATGTGCCAGGAAAAAGCCCTTTAACTTTATGTCTCATTACTTCTTGTTCATATTTGTAACTTACTTTTTATTTTTTATCCCAGCAAATTTGATTACAATGGTTTGTTTGTTCTAGGTGTGCAAGATGTGGTTCTTTCACACATATACGTGTATCTATTCTTCCTCGCATCCTTTGCCAATGTAGGTTATGACACAATGTTGAGCAGTCTTCTCCTGGTCTTCCGTACGTCTTTGGTGGTTATATATTTCACATGGTTTGTATATCTCTGTTAACCCCAATATGGTAATGTATCCAATCCTCATCCCTTTCTATTTGGTGAACCATAAGTTTTTTAATGAATCTGTGATTGCCTTTCTCTGTGGAAATATCTTCATTGGTATCAATTTTTAAGTAACTCCTGAAAGTGATATGATAGGATATGTGCCTTTTGCTTTCTCACTTACTACACTTGGCGTGATTACGTCTAGACTCATCTATGGTGCTGCAAATGGCATTGTTTCATTTTTTTCACTAGCGAATATTCCATCTGTAAATGGAGGAGTTCTTCTTTGCCCACCCATCTGTTGGTGGTCTTTTTGGTTACTTCCATATCTTGGCTATTGTAACACTGGGCAATGCAGATTTGCCTGCCTGTGTCTTTCCAATTCTCTCTTCTTAGATTATAGGTGGAGGAGTGGGCCTGCTGGATCATATGGTAGCTCAATGTTGACCTTTTTAAGGCACCTCCATTCTGTTCTCATTCGTGGCCCTTTCCAACTTACGTCCCCCTTGAAGTTGAGGGTATGCATTTCTCCACAACACCTTCAGCATTTATTGTTTGTAGTTTTCTTGCTCATGGTTATTCTGACAAGTGTGAGCTGATACCTCTTTGTGGTTGAATTCGCATGTGCCTCATAATCCGTTGAAATTGAGCTTTAAGGCATGTCCTTTTTATTTTTCAAGCAGTGATTACCCCTTAGTTCTTCAAAGTGTTCTCTTAAAGTACGTGTCACCTTTTGAAATGTTTTGGCCGTTACCTCCCTGAAGACATTTTGAGGGCAGGTTTCATTTACAGTTCTGCAGTACTTGTTCCTATGAAATGACCATTAGCACAGGCTTTAAAACTGCTTTTGCAGGTAACTGCCAGAGGGCGGCAGCCTTTCTATGTTCCCCACCCTGGTAACTAGGGAAAAGCCCTTGCGGCCTGTGGTGTTTCTCGGTTATAAATTAGAGTGGAGTGTGCCCGGACAAACCCACACAAGCTGATGTCTCCTTACTTTCGTTGGATTTTTAAATTTAATTTTTATTTTTTATTGGAGTAATTTTCCACTGTGTACGTGGACCACTTCTTCTTTGTGCATTCCTCGGTTGATGGACATTTTCATTGCTTCCAAGTGTTGGCTATGGTAAATATTGTTGGAGTGCAGGATTGCCAGCCTGTGACTTTTGGATTCTCATTTTCTCAGGTGATAGGCCCAGCAGTGGGTGTGATTGATTGACTGGTAGCACCGTGTTTCCCTTTTCAAAGCACCTTCTTTGTGTTTTCATTAGTGGCTCTTACCACGTCCCCCTTAGAATCGAGGGTACGCATTTCTCCACAATCGCTTCAGCATTTATTGTTTACAGCATTGATGCTAATGGCCCTTCTGGCTGCTGTGAGCTGATAGGTTTTTGTAATTTGGGTTTGCATGTCTTTGAACATTCGTAAAACTCATCATTTTTCTCCGCCGTTTTCTTTTCCGTTAAAAAAAGGAAACAATTGGCAGTACAATATAACTCTTGAAATTGTCTTCTTTGAAGGTTGCCCTCTTTTGAATTATTTGGTCGATTTTCCACCCCAGCGTTTTTTTTAGAGAGCAGGTGTCATTTCCCGAACTGCAAGTTTGGTGAATATTTAGTGACCTTTAGCAATGGGTTTAAAGCTGCTGTTGTGGGAAGCGGCCTCTAGGAGGCAGCATTTCCCCATTCCCAAATCTGGGGAGTAGGGCAGCAGAGCCTTTCTGGAAGTCGTGTTCCTAGGTTGTAAATTACATTGGAATGTGCGTGGCGAAACCCCCACAAGTTTATGTGTCATTATTTCTTCTTGGTTTTTAAAAGTGTTTTAATTGGGGTAAAGCTTAGAATATTGTTTGTCCTAGGTGTACACAATCTGGTTCATTTGTACATTATATATGTCTATTCAAGTACAGATCCTCTTCCCATGTAAAATGTTACAGAGGGTTCCGCAGACTTCCCTTGCTATATGGTTGGTCTTTTTGAGATATGTATATCATATGTGTTTGTATACATATAGTAACACTAATCTTAATTTATCCATTCCCCCCACTGGTCGTTTTAGATGAGCATAGTTTGTTTTCTAAATCTGTGAGTGTCTTTCTCTGTGGAAATATGTTCATTTGTGTCAGTTATTAGATAACGCCTATAAGTGCTATCATAGAACACAGGTCTTTTGCTTTCCAACTTACCTCATCTTTCGTGATTATCTCCAGACTCATTTGTGGTGCCTCAAAGAGCAATGGTTCATTGTCTTCCATGGCTCATATTCCATTGTGTACATGGACCACTTCTTCTTTATCCATTTACCTGTTGTTGGACATTTTGATTGCTTCACTGTCTTGGCTATTGTGAATAAGGCTGCACTGCAGCTTTTGCGGCCTGTGTCTTCTCGATTCTTGTCTTCTCAGGTGAGAGGTCCAATGGTGCGCCTGCTGGATTGAATAGTACCTCCATTTTTACTTTTAAACGCAGCTCCTTTCTGTTCTCATTATTGGCTGTTACCCCTTTACGTCTCACCAGCAGGCAGAGGGTACACAGTTCTCTAAAACCCCTTCAGCATTTATTGTTTGTAGACTTTTTGCTGATGGTCAGCCGACTGGTGTAAGTTGAAACTTTTTGTAGATTAGATTGCATGCGTCTAACACTCCCTGAGGTTGAGCTTTTATCCATTTTCCTTTTTTTTAAAAAGAGTGTGAGTAAAACTTAACTCTTCCTAATCTCTTCTTGAAACATTTGCCTGTTTTGAATTTTTTGCCCATTCCCTACTTCAGCACAAATATTTAGGGCAAGTGTCCTTTACAGCCCTGAGTCCTTGTGAATGTTAAGTGACCATTGGCTGTGACTTTAAAGCTGCTCTTGCAGGATACGGCCACAAGGTGGCAGCATTTCTCCTTTACCAAATTTGGTTACTAGGGAAACAGAGCCTTAATGGAAGTGGTGTTCTAGGTTGTATATTAGAATGGAATGTGCCAGGAAAAAGCCCTTTAACTTTATGTCTCATTACTTCTTGTTCATATTTGTAACTTACTTTTTATTTTTTATCCCAGCAAATTTGATTACAATGGTTTGTTTGTTCTAGGTGTGCAAGATGTGGTTCTTTCACACATATACGTGTATCTATTCTTCCTCGCATCCTTTGCCAATGTAGGTTATGACACAATGTTGAGCAGTCTTCTCCTGGTCTTCCGTACGTCTTTGGTGGTTATATATTTCACATGGTTTGTATATCTCTGTTAACCCCAATATGGTAATGTATCCAATCCTCATCCCTTTCTATTTGGTGAACCATAAGTTTTTTAATGAATCTGTGATTGCCTTTCTCTGTGGAAATATCTTCATTGGTATCAATTTTTAAGTAACTCCTGAAAGTGATATGATAGGATATGTGCCTTTTGCTTTCTCACTTACTACACTTGGCGTGATTACGTCTAGACTCATCTATGGTGCTGCAAATGGCATTGTTTCATTTTTTTCACTAGCGAATATTCCATCTGTAAATGGAGGAGTTCTTCTTTGCCCACCCATCTGTTGGTGGTCTTTTTGGTTACTTCCATATCTTGGCTATTGTAACACTGGGCAATGCAGATTTGCCTGCCTGTGTCTTTCCAATTCTCTCTTCTTAGATTATAGGTGGAGGAGTGGGCCTGCTGGATCATATGGTAGCTCAATGTTGACCTTTTTAAGGCACCTCCATTCTGTTCTCATTCGTGGCCCTTTCCAACTTACGTCCCCCTTGAAGTTGAGGGTATGCATTTCTCCACAACACCTTCAGCATTTATTGTTTGTAGTTTTCTTGCTCATGGTTATTCTGACAAGTGTGAGCTGATACCTCTTTGTGGTTGAATTCGCATGTGCCTCATAATCCGTTGAAATTGAGCTTTAAGGCATGTCCTTTTTATTTTTCAAGCAGTGATTACCCCTTAGTTCTTCAAAGTGTTCTCTTAAAGTACGTGTCACCTTTTGAAATGTTTTGGCCGTTACCTCCCTGAAGACATTTTGAGGGCAGGTTTCATTTACAGTTCTGCAGTACTTGTTCCTATGAAATGACCATTAGCACAGGCTTTAAAACTGCTTTTGCAGGTAACTGCCAGAGGGCGGCAGCCTTTCTATGTTCCCCACCCTGGTAACTAGGGAAAAGCCCTTGCGGCCTGTGGTGTTTCTCGGTTATAAATTAGAGTGGAGTGTGCCCGGACAAACCCACACAAGCTGATGTCTCCTTACTTTCGTTGGATTTTTAAATTTAATTTTTATTTTTTATTGGAGTAATTTTCCACTGTGTACGTGGACCACTTCTTCTTTGTGCATTCCTCGGTTGATGGACATTTTCATTGCTTCCAAGTGTTGGCTATGGTAAATATTGTTGGAGTGCAGGATTGCCAGCCTGTGACTTTTGGATTCTCATTTTCTCAGGTGATAGGCCCAGCAGTGGGTGTGATTGATTGACTGGTAGCACCGTGTTTCCCTTTTCAAAGCACCTTCTTTGTGTTTTCATTAGTGGCTCTTACCACGTCCCCCTTAGAATCGAGGGTACGCATTTCTCCACAATCGCTTCAGCATTTATTGTTTACAGCATTGATGCTAATGGCCCTTCTGGCTGCTGTGAGCTGATAGGTTTTTGTAATTTGGGTTTGCATGTCTTTGAACATTCGTAAAACTCATCATTTTTCTCCGCCGTTTTCTTTTCCGTTAAAAAAAGGAAACAATTGGCAGTACAATATAACTCTTGAAATTGTCTTCTTTGAAGGTTGCCCTCTTTTGAATTATTTGGTCGATTTTCCACCCCAGCGTTTTTTTTAGAGAGCAGGTGTCATTTCCCGAACTGCAAGTTTGGTGAATATTTAGTGACCTTTAGCAATGGGTTTAAAGCTGCTGTTGTGGGAAGCGGCCTCTAGGAGGCAGCATTTCCCCATTCCCAAATCTGGGGAGTAGGGCAGCAGAGCCTTTCTGGAAGTCGTGTTCCTAGGTTGTAAATTACATTGGAATGTGCGTGGCGAAACCCCCACAAGTTTATGTGTCATTATTTCTTCTTGGTTTTTAAAAGTGTTTTAATTGGGGTAAAGCTTAGAATATTGTTTGTCCTAGGTGTACACAATCTGGTTCATTTGTACATTATATATGTCTATTCAAGTACAGATCCTCTTCCCATGTAAAATGTTACAGAGGGTTCCGCAGACTTCCCTTGCTATATGGTTGGTCTTTTTGAGATATGTATATCATATGTGTTTGTATACATATAGTAACACTAATCTTAATTTATCCATTCCCCCCACCGGTCGTTTTAGATGAGCATAGTTTGTTTTCTAAATCTGTGAGTGTCTTTCTCTGTGGAAATATGTTCATTTGTGTCAGTTATTAGATAACGCCTATAAGTGCTATCATAGAACACAGGTCTTTTGCTTTCCAACTTACCTCATCTTTCGTGATTATCTCCAGACTCATTTGTGGTGCCTCAAAGAGCAATGGTTCATTGTCTTCCATGGCTCATATTCCATTGTGTACATGGACCACTTCTTCTTTATCCATTTACCTGTTGTTGGACATTTTGATTGCTTCACTGTCTTGGCTATTGTGAATAAGGCTGCACTGCAGCTTTTGCGGCCTGTGTCTTCTCGATTCTTGTCTTCTCAGGTGAGAGGTCCAATGGTGCGCCTGCTGGATTGAATAGTACCTCCATTTTTACTTTTAAACGCAGCTCCTTTCTGTTCTCATTATTGGCTGTTACCCCTTTACGTCTCACCAGCAGGCAGAGGGTACACAGTTCTCTAAAACCCCTTCAGCATTTATTGTTTGTAGACTTTTTGCTGATGGTCAGTCGACTGGTGTAAGTTGAAACTTTTTGTAGATTAGATTGCATGCGTCTAACACTCCCTGAGGTTGAGCTTTTATCCATTTTCCTTTTTTTTAAAAAGAGTGTGAGTAAAACTTAACTCTTCCTAATCTCTTCTTGAAACATTTGCCTGTTTTGAATTTTTTGCCCATTCCCTACTTCAGCACAAATATTTAGGGCAAGTGTCCTTTACAGCCCTGAGTCCTTGTGAATGTTAAGTGACCATTGGCTGTGACTTTAAAGCTGCTCTTGCAGGATACGGCCACAAGGTGGCAGCATTTCTCCTTTACCAAATTTGGTTACTAGGGAAACAGAGCCTTAATGGAAGTGGTGTTCTAGGTTGTATATTAGAATGGAATGTGCCAGGAAAGAGCCCTTTAACTTTATGTCTCATTACTTCTTGTTCATATTTGTAACTTACTTTTTATTTTTTATCCCAGCAAATTTGATTACAATGGTTTGTTTGTTCTAGGTGTGCAAGATGTGGTTCTTTCACACATATACGTGTATCTATTCTTCCTCGCATCCTTTGCCAATGTAGGTTATGACACAATGTTGAGCAGTCTTCTCCTGGTCTTCCGTACGTCTTTGGTGGTTATATATTTCACATGGTTTGTATATCTCTGTTAACCCCAATATGGTAATGTATCCAATCCTCATCCCTTTCTATTTGGTGAACCATAAGTTTTTTAATGAATCTGTGATTGCCTTTCTCTGTGGAAATATCTTCATTGGTATCAATTTTTAAGTAACTCCTGAAAGTGATATGATAGGATATGTGCCTTTTGCTTTCTCACTTACTACACTTGGCGTGATTACGTCTAGACTCATCTATGGTGCTGCAAATGGCATTGTTTCATTTTTTTCACTAGCGAATATTCCATCTGTAAATGGAGGAGTTCTTCTTTGCCCACCCATCTGTTGGTGGTCTTTTTGGTTACTTCCATATCTTGGCTATTGTAACACTGGGCAATGCAGATTTGCCTGCCTGTGTCTTTCCAATTCTCTCTTCTTAGATTATAGGTGGAGGAGTGGGCCTGCTGGATCATATGGTAGCTCAATGTTGACCTTTTTAAGGCACCTCCATTCTGTTCTCATTCGTGGCCCTTTCCAACTTACGTCCCCCTTGAAGTTGAGGGTATGCATTTCTCCACAACACCTTCAGCATTTATTGTTTGTAGTTTTCTTGCTCATGGTTATTCTGACAAGTGTGAGCTGATACCTCTTTGTGGTTGAATTCGCATGTGCCTCATAATCCGTTGAAATTGAGCTTTAAGGCATGTCCTTTTTATTTTTCAAGCAGTGATTACCCCTTAGTTCTTCAAAGTGTTCTCTTAAAGTACGTGTCACCTTTTGAAATGTTTTGGCCGTTACCTCCCTGAAGACATTTTGAGGGCAGGTTTCATTTACAGTTCTGCAGTACTTGTTCCTATGAAATGACCATTAGCACAGGCTTTAAAACTGCTTTTGCAGGTAACTGCCAGAGGGCGGCAGCCTTTCTATGTTCCCCACCCTGGTAACTAGGGAAAAGCCCTTGCGGCCTGTGGTGTTTCTCGGTTATAAATTAGAGTGGAGTGTGCCCGGACAAACCCACACAAGCTGATGTCTCCTTACTTTCGTTGGATTTTTAAATTTAATTTTTATTTTTTATTGGAGTAATTTTCCACTGTGTACGTGGACCACTTCTTCTTTGTGCATTCCTCGGTTGATGGACATTTTCATTGCTTCCAAGTGTTGGCTATGGTAAATATTGTTGGAGTGCAGGATTGCCAGCCTGTGACTTTTGGATTCTCATTTTCTCAGGTGATAGGCCCAGCAGTGGGTGTGATTGATTGACTGGTAGCACCGTGTTTCCCTTTTCAAAGCACCTTCTTTGTGTTTTCATTAGTGGCTCTTACCACGTCCCCCTTAGAATCGAGGGTACGCATTTCTCCACAATCGCTTCAGCATTTATTGTTTACAGCATTGATGCTAATGGCCCTTCTGGCTGCTGTGAGCTGATAGGTTTTTGTAATTTGGGTTTGCATGTCTTTGAACATTCGTAAAACTCATCATTTTTCTCCGCCGTTTTCTTTTCCGTTAAAAAAAGGAAACAATTGGCAGTACAATATAACTCTTGAAATTGTCTTCTTTGAAGGTTGCCCTCTTTTGAATTATTTGGTCGATTTTCCACCCCAGCGTTTTTTTTAGAGAGCAGGTGTCATTTCCCGAACTGCAAGTTTGGTGAATATTTAGTGACCTTTAGCAATGGGTTTAAAGCTGCTGTTGTGGGAAGCGGCCTCTAGGAGGCAGCATTTCCCCATTCCCAAATCTGGGGAGTAGGGCAGCAGAGCCTTTCTGGAAGTCGTGTTCCTAGGTTGTAAATTACATTGGAATGTGCGTGGCGAAACCCCCACAAGTTTATGTGTCATTATTTCTTCTTGGTTTTTAAAAGTGTTTTAATTGGGGTAAAGCTTAGAATATTGTTTGTCCTAGGTGTACACAATCTGGTTCATTTGTACATTATATATGTCTATTCAAGTACAGATCCTCTTCCCATGTAAAATGTTACAGAGGGTTCCGCAGACTTCCCTTGCTATATGGTTGGTCTTTTTGAGATATGTATATCATATGTGTTTGTATACATATAGTAACACTAATCTTAATTTATCCATTCCCCCCACCGGTCGTTTTAGATGAGCATAGTTTGTTTTCTAAATCTGTGAGTGTCTTTCTCTGTGGAAATATGTTCATTTGTGTCAGTTATTAGATAACGCCTATAAGTGCTATCATAGAACACAGGTCTTTTGCTTTCCAACTTACCTCATCTTTCGTGATTATCTCCAGACTCATTTGTGGTGCCTCAAAGAGCAATGGTTCATTGTCTTCCATGGCTCATATTCCATTGTGTACATGGACCACTTCTTCTTTATCCATTTACCTGTTGTTGGACATTTTGATTGCTTCACTGTCTTGGCTATTGTGAATAAGGCTGCACTGCAGCTTTTGCGGCCTGTGTCTTCTCGATTCTTGTCTTCTCAGGTGAGAGGTCCAATGGTGCGCCTGCTGGATTGAATAGTACCTCCATTTTTACTTTTAAACGCAGCTCCTTTCTGTTCTCATTATTGGCTGTTACCCCTTTACGTCTCACCAGCAGGCAGAGGGTACACAGTTCTCTAAAACCCCTTCAGCATTTATTGTTTGTAGACTTTTTGCTGATGGTCAGTCGACTGGTGTAAGTTGAAACTTTTTGTAGATTAGATTGCATGCGTCTAACACTCCCTGAGGTTGAGCTTTTATCCATTTTCCTTTTTTTTAAAAAGAGTGTGAGTAAAACTTAACTCTTCCTAATCTCTTCTTGAAACATTTGCCTGTTTTGAATTTTTTGCCCATTCCCTACTTCAGCACAAATATTTAGGGCAAGTGTCCTTTACAGCCCTGAGTCCTTGTGAATGTTAAGTGACCATTGGCTGTGACTTTAAAGCTGCTCTTGCAGGATACGGCCACAAGGTGGCAGCATTTCTCCTTTACCAAATTTGGTTACTAGGGAAACAGAGCCTTAATGGAAGTGGTGTTCTAGGTTGTATATTAGAATGGAATGTGCCAGGAAAAAGCCCTTTAACTTTATGTCTCATTACTTCTTGTTCATATTTGTAACTTACTTTTTATTTTTTATCCCAGCAAATTTGATTACAATGGTTTGTTTGTTCTAGGTGTGCAAGATGTGGTTCTTTCACACATATACGTGTATCTATTCTTCCTCGCATCCTTTGCCAATGTAGGTTATGACACAATGTTGAGCAATCTTCTCCTGGTCTTCCGTACGTCTTTGGTGGTTATATATTTCACATGGTTTGTATATCTCTGTTAACCCCAATATGGTAATGTATCCAATCCTCATCCCTTTCTATTTGGTGAACCATAAGTTTTTTAATGAATCTGTGATTGCCTTTCTCTGTGGAAATATCTTCATTGGTATCAATTTTTAAGTAACTCCTGAAAGTGATATGATAGGATATGTGCCTTTTGCTTTCTCACTTACTACACTTGGCGTGATTACGTCTAGACTCATCTATGGTGCTGCAAATGGCATTGTTTCATTTTTTTCACTAGCGAATATTCCATCTGTAAATGGAGGAGTTCTTCTTTGCCCACCCATCTGTTGGTGGTCTTTTTGGTTACTTCCATATCTTGGCTATTGTAACACTGGGCAATGCAGATTTGCCTGCCTGTGTCTTTCCAATTCTCTCTTCTTAGATTATAGGTGGAGGAGTGGGCCTGCTGGATCATATGGTAGCTCAATGTTGACCTTTTTAAGGCACCTCCATTCTGTTCTCATTCGTGGCCCTTTCCAACTTACGTCCCCCTTGAAGTTGAGGGTATGCATTTCTCCACAACACCTTCAGCATTTATTGTTTGTAGTTTTCTTGCTCATGGTTATTCTGACAAGTGTGAGCTGATACCTCTTTGTGGTTGAATTCGCATGTGCCTCATAATCCGTTGAAATTGAGCTTTAAGGCATGTCCTTTTTATTTTTCAAGCAGTGATTACCCCTTAGTTCTTCAAAGTGTTCTCTTAAAGTACGTGTCACCTTTTGAAATGTTTTGGCCGTTACCTCCCTGAAGACATTTTGAGGGCAGGTTTCATTTACAGTTCTGCAGTACTTGTTCCTATGAAATGACCATTAGCACAGGCTTTAAAACTGCTTTTGCAGGTAACTGCCAGAGGGCGGCAGCCTTTCTATGTTCCCCACCCTGGTAACTAGGGAAAAGCCCTTGCGGCCTGTGGTGTTTCTCGGTTATAAATTAGAGTGGAGTGTGCCCGGACAAACCCACACAAGCTGATGTCTCCTTACTTTCGTTGGATTTTTAAATTTAATTTTTATTTTTTATTGGAGTAATTTTCCACTGTGTACGTGGACCACTTCTTCTTTGTGCATTCCTCGGTTGATGGACATTTTCATTGCTTCCAAGTGTTGGCTATGGTAAATATTGTTGGAGTGCAGGATTGCCAGCCTGTGACTTTTGGATTCTCATTTTCTCAGGTGATAGGCCCAGCAGTGGGTGTGATTGATTGACTGGTAGCACCGTGTTTCCCTTTTCAAAGCACCTTCTTTGTGTTTTCATTAGTGGCTCTTACCACGTCCCCCTTAGAATCGAGGGTACGCATTTCTCCACAATCGCTTCAGCATTTATTGTTTACAGCATTGATGCTAATGGCCCTTCTGGCTGCTGTGAGCTGATAGGTTTTTGTAATTTGGGTTTGCATGTCTTTGAACATTCGTAAAACTCATCATTTTTCTCCGCCGTTTTCTTTTCCGTTAAAAAAAGGAAACAATTGGCAGTACAATATAACTCTTGAAATTGTCTTCTTTGAAGGTTGCCCTCTTTTGAATTATTTGGTCGATTTTCCACCCCAGCGTTTTTTTTAGAGAGCAGGTGTCATTTCCCGAACTGCAAGTTTGGTGAATATTTAGTGACCTTTAGCAATGGGTTTAAAGCTGCTGTTGTGGGAAGCGGCCTCTAGGAGGCAGCATTTCCCCATTCCCAAATCTGGGGAGTAGGGCAGCAGAGCCTTTCTGGAAGTCGTGTTCCTAGGTTGTAAATTACATTGGAATGTGCGTGGCGAAACCCCCACAAGTTTATGTGTCATTATTTCTTCTTGGTTTTTAAAAGTGTTTTAATTGGGGTAAAGCTTAGAATATTGTTTGTCCTAGGTGTACACAATCTGGTTCATTTGTACATTATATATGTCTATTCAAGTACAGATCCTCTTCCCATGTAAAATGTTACAGAGGGTTCCGCAGACTTCCCTTGCTATATGGTTGGTCTTTTTGAGATATGTATATCATATGTGTTTGTATACATATAGTAACACTAATCTTAATTTATCCATTCCCCCCACCGGTCGTTTTAGATGAGCATAGTTTGTTTTCTAAATCTGTGAGTGTCTTTCTCTGTGGAAATATGTTCATTTGTGTCAGTTATTAGATAACGCCTATAAGTGCTATCATAGAACACAGGTCTTTTGCTTTCCAACTTACCTCATCTTTCGTGATTATCTCCAGACTCATTTGTGGTGCCTCAAAGAGCAATGGTTCATTGTCTTCCATGGCTCATATTCCATTGTGTACATGGACCACTTCTTCTTTATCCATTTACCTGTTGTTGGACATTTTGATTGCTTCACTGTCTTGGCTATTGTGAATAAGGCTGCACTGCAGCTTTTGCGGCCTGTGTCTTCTCGATTCTTGTCTTCTCAGGTGAGAGGTCCAATGGTGCGCCTGCTGGATTGAATAGTACCTCCATTTTTACTTTTAAACGCAGCTCCTTTCTGTTCTCATTATTGGCTGTTACCCCTTTACGTCTCACCAGCAGGCAGAGGGTACACAGTTCTCTAAAACCCCTTCAGCATTTATTGTTTGTAGACTTTTTGCTGATGGTCAGTCGACTGGTGTAAGTTGAAACTTTTTGTAGATTAGATTGCATGCGTCTAACACTCCCTGAGGTTGAGCTTTTATCCATTTTCCTTTTTTTTAAAAAGAGTGTGAGTAAAACTTAACTCTTCCTAATCTCTTCTTGAAACATTTGCCTGTTTTGAATTTTTTGCCCATTCCCTACTTCAGCACAAATATTTAGGGCAAGTGTCCTTTACAGCCCTGAGTCCTTGTGAATGTTAAGTGACCATTGGCTGTGACTTTAAAGCTGCTCTTGCAGGATACGGCCACAAGGTGGCAGCATTTCTCCTTTACCAAATTTGGTTACTAGGGAAACAGAGCCTTAATGGAAGTGGTGTTCTAGGTTGTATATTAGAATGGAATGTGCCAGGAAAAAGCCCTTTAACTTTATGTCTCATTACTTCTTGTTCATATTTGTAACTTACTTTTTATTTTTTATCCCAGCAAATTTGATTACAATGGTTTGTTTGTTCTAGGTGTGCAAGATGTGGTTCTTTCACACATATACGTGTATCTATTCTTCCTCGCATCCTTTGCCAATGTAGGTTATGACACAATGTTGAGCAGTCTTCTCCTGGTCTTCCGTACGTCTTTGGTGGTTATATATTTCACATGGTTTGTATATCTCTGTTAACCCCAATATGGTAATGTATCCAATCCTCATCCCTTTCTATTTGGTGAACCATAAGTTTTTTAATGAATCTGTGATTGCCTTTCTCTGTGGAAATATCTTCATTGGTATCAATTTTTAAGTAACTCCTGAAAGTGATATGATAGGATATGTGCCTTTTGCTTTCTCACTTACTACACTTGGCGTGATTACGTCTAGACTCATCTATGGTGCTGCAAATGGCATTGTTTCATTTTTTTCACTAGCGAATATTCCATCTGTAAATGGAGGAGTTCTTCTTTGCCCACCCATCTGTTGGTGGTCTTTTTGGTTACTTCCATATCTTGGCTATTGTAACACTGGGCAATGCAGATTTGCCTGCCTGTGTCTTTCCAATTCTCTCTTCTTAGATTATAGGTGGAGGAGTGGGCCTGCTGGATCATATGGTAGCTCAATGTTGACCTTTTTAAGGCACCTCCATTCTGTTCTCATTCGTGGCCCTTTCCAACTTACGTCCCCCTTGAAGTTGAGGGTATGCATTTCTCCACAACACCTTCAGCATTTATTGTTTGTAGTTTTCTTGCTCATGGTTATTCTGACAAGTGTGAGCTGATACCTCTTTGTGGTTGAATTCGCATGTGCCTCATAATCCGTTGAAATTGAGCTTTAAGGCATGTCCTTTTTATTTTTCAAGCAGTGATTACCCCTTAGTTCTTCAAAGTGTTCTCTTAAAGTACGTGTCACCTTTTGAAATGTTTTGGCCGTTACCTCCCTGAAGACATTTTGAGGGCAGGTTTCATTTACAGTTCTGCAGTACTTGTTCCTATGAAATGACCATTAGCACAGGCTTTAAAACTGCTTTTGCAGGTAACTGCCAGAGGGCGGCAGCCTTTCTATGTTCCCCACCCTGGTAACTAGGGAAAAGCCCTTGCGGCCTGTGGTGTTTCTCGGTTATAAATTAGAGTGGAGTGTGCCCGGACAAACCCACACAAGCTGATGTCTCCTTACTTTCGTTGGATTTTTAAATTTAATTTTTATTTTTTATTGGAGTAATTTTCCACTGTGTACGTGGACCACTTCTTCTTTGTGCATTCCTCGGTTGATGGACATTTTCATTGCTTCCAAGTGTTGGCTATGGTAAATATTGTTGGAGTGCAGGATTGCCAGCCTGTGACTTTTGGATTCTCATTTTCTCAGGTGATAGGCCCAGCAGTGGGTGTGATTGATTGACTGGTAGCACCGTGTTTCCCTTTTCAAAGCACCTTCTTTGTGTTTTCATTAGTGGCTCTTACCACGTCCCCCTTAGAATCGAGGGTACGCATTTCTCCACAATCGCTTCAGCATTTATTGTTTACAGCATTGATGCTAATGGCCCTTCTGGCTGCTGTGAGCTGATAGGTTTTTGTAATTTGGGTTTGCATGTCTTTGAACATTCGTAAAACTCATCATTTTTCTCCGCCGTTTTCTTTTCCGTTAAAAAAAGGAAACAATTGGCAGTACAATATAACTCTTGAAATTGTCTTCTTTGAAGGTTGCCCTCTTTTGAATTATTTGGTCGATTTTCCACCCCAGCGTTTTTTTTAGAGAGCAGGTGTCATTTCCCGAACTGCAAGTTTGGTGAATATTTAGTGACCTTTAGCAATGGGTTTAAAGCTGCTGTTGTGGGAAGCGGCCTCTAGGAGGCAGCATTTCCCCATTCCCAAATCTGGGGAGTAGGGCAGCAGAGCCTTTCTGGAAGTCGTGTTCCTAGGTTGTAAATTACATTGGAATGTGCGTGGCGAAACCCCCACAAGTTTATGTGTCATTATTTCTTCTTGGTTTTTAAAAGTGTTTTAATTGGGGTAAAGCTTAGAATATTGTTTGTCCTAGGTGTACACAATCTGGTTCATTTGTACATTATATATGTCTATTCAAGTACAGATCCTCTTCCCATGTAAAATGTTACAGAGGGTTCCGCAGACTTCCCTTGCTATATGGTTGGTCTTTTTGAGATATGTATATCATATGTGTTTGTATACATATAGTAACACTAATCTTAATTTATCCATTCCCCCCACCGGTCGTTTTAGATGAGCATAGTTTGTTTTCTAAATCTGTGAGTGTCTTTCTCTGTGGAAATATGTTCATTTGTGTCAGTTATTAGATAACGCCTATAAGTGCTATCATAGAACACAGGTCTTTTGCTTTCCAACTTACCTCATCTTTCGTGATTATCTCCAGACTCATTTGTGGTGCCTCAAAGAGCAATGGTTCATTGTCTTCCATGGCTCATATTCCATTGTGTACATGGACCACTTCTTCTTTATCCATTTACCTGTTGTTGGACATTTTGATTGCTTCACTGTCTTGGCTATTGTGAATAAGGCTGCACTGCAGCTTTTGCGGCCTGTGTCTTCTCGATTCTTGTCTTCTCAGGTGAGAGGTCCAATGGTGCGCCTGCTGGATTGAATAGTACCTCCATTTTTACTTTTAAACGCAGCTCCTTTCTGTTCTCATTATTGGCTGTTACCCCTTTACGTCTCACCAGCAGGCAGAGGGTACACAGTTCTCTAAAACCCCTTCAGCATTTATTGTTTGTAGACTTTTTGCTGATGGTCAGTCGACTGGTGTAAGTTGAAACTTTTTGTAGATTAGATTGCATGCGTCTAACACTCCCTGAGGTTGAGCTTTTATCCATTTTCCTTTTTTTTAAAAAGAGTGTGAGTAAAACTTAACTCTTCCTAATCTCTTCTTGAAACATTTGCCTGTTTTGAATTTTTTGCCCATTCCCTACTTCAGCACAAATATTTAGGGCAAGTGTCCTTTACAGCCCTGAGTCCTTGTGAATGTTAAGTGACCATTGGCTGTGACTTTAAAGCTGCTCTTGCAGGATACGGCCACAAGGTGGCAGCATTTCTCCTTTACCAAATTTGGTTACTAGGGAAACAGAGCCTTAATGGAAGTGGTGTTCTAGGTTGTATATTAGAATGGAATGTGCCAGGAAAAAGCCCTTTAACTTTATGTCTCATTACTTCTTGTTCATATTTGTAACTTACTTTTTATTTTTTATCCCAGCAAATTTGATTACAATGGTTTGTTTGTTCTAGGTGTGCAAGATGTGGTTCTTTCACACATATACGTGTATCTATTCTTCCTCGCATCCTTTGCCAATGTAGGTTATGACACAATGTTGAGCAGTCTTCTCCTGGTCTTCCGTACGTCTTTGGTGGTTATATATTTCACATGGTTTGTATATCTCTGTTAACCCCAATATGGTAATGTATCCAATCCTCATCCCTTTCTATTTGGTGAACCATAAGTTTTTTAATGAATCTGTGATTGCCTTTCTCTGTGGAAATATCTTCATTGGTATCAATTTTTAAGTAACTCCTGAAAGTGATATGATAGGATATGTGCCTTTTGCTTTCTCACTTACTACACTTGGCGTGATTACGTCTAGACTCATCTATGGTGCTGCAAATGGCATTGTTTCATTTTTTTCACTAGCGAATATTCCATCTGTAAATGGAGGAGTTCTTCTTTGCCCACCCATCTGTTGGTGGTCTTTTTGGTTACTTCCATATCTTGGCTATTGTAACACTGGGCAATGCAGATTTGCCTGCCTGTGTCTTTCCAATTCTCTCTTCTTAGATTATAGGTGGAGGAGTGGGCCTGCTGGATCATATGGTAGCTCAATGTTGACCTTTTTAAGGCACCTCCATTCTGTTCTCATTCGTGGCCCTTTCCAACTTACGTCCCCCTTGAAGTTGAGGGTATGCATTTCTCCACAACACCTTCAGCATTTATTGTTTGTAGTTTTCTTGCTCATGGTTATTCTGACAAGTGTGAGCTGATACCTCTTTGTGGTTGAATTCGCATGTGCCTCATAATCCGTTGAAATTGAGCTTTAAGGCATGTCCTTTTTATTTTTCAAGCAGTGATTACCCCTTAGTTCTTCAAAGTGTTCTCTTAAAGTACGTGTCACCTTTTGAAATGTTTTGGCCGTTACCTCCCTGAAGACATTTTGAGGGCAGGTTTCATTTACAGTTCTGCAGTACTTGTTCCTATGAAATGACCATTAGCACAGGCTTTAAAACTGCTTTTGCAGGTAACTGCCAGAGGGCGGCAGCCTTTCTATGTTCCCCACCCTGGTAACTAGGGAAAAGCCCTTGCGGCCTGTGGTGTTTCTCGGTTATAAATTAGAGTGGAGTGTGCCCGGACAAACCCACACAAGCTGATGTCTCCTTACTTTCGTTGGATTTTTAAATTTAATTTTTATTTTTTATTGGAGTAATTTTCCACTGTGTACGTGGACCACTTCTTCTTTGTGCATTCCTCGGTTGATGGACATTTTCATTGCTTCCAAGTGTTGGCTATGGTAAATATTGTTGGAGTGCAGGATTGCCAGCCTGTGACTTTTGGATTCTCATTTTCTCAGGTGATAGGCCCAGCAGTGGGTGTGATTGATTGACTGGTAGCACCGTGTTTCCCTTTTCAAAGCACCTTCTTTGTGTTTTCATTAGTGGCTCTTACCACGTCCCCCTTAGAATCGAGGGTACGCATTTCTCCACAATCGCTTCAGCATTTATTGTTTACAGCATTGATGCTAATGGCCCTTCTGGCTGCTGTGAGCTGATAGGTTTTTGTAATTTGGGTTTGCATGTCTTTGAACATTCGTAAAACTCATCATTTTTCTCCGCCGTTTTCTTTTCCGTTAAAAAAAGGAAACAATTGGCAGTACAATATAACTCTTGAAATTGTCTTCTTTGAAGGTTGCCCTCTTTTGAATTATTTGGTCGATTTTCCACCCCAGCGTTTTTTTTAGAGAGCAGGTGTCATTTCCCGAACTGCAAGTTTGGTGAATATTTAGTGACCTTTAGCAATGGGTTTAAAGCTGCTGTTGTGGGAAGCGGCCTCTAGGAGGCAGCATTTCCCCATTCCCAAATCTGGGGAGTAGGGCAGCAGAGCCTTTCTGGAAGTCGTGTTCCTAGGTTGTAAATTACATTGGAATGTGCGTGGCGAAACCCCCACAAGTTTATGTGTCATTATTTCTTCTTGGTTTTTAAAAGTGTTTTAATTGGGGTAAAGCTTAGAATATTGTTTGTCCTAGGTGTACACAATCTGGTTCATTTGTACATTATATATGTCTATTCAAGTACAGATCCTCTTCCCATGTAAAATGTTACAGAGGGTTCCGCAGACTTCCCTTGCTATATGGTTGGTCTTTTTGAGATATGTATATCATATGTGTTTGTATACATATAGTAACACTAATCTTAATTTATCCATTCCCCCCACCGGTCGTTTTAGATGAGCATAGTTTGTTTTCTAAATCTGTGAGTGTCTTTCTCTGTGGAAATATGTTCATTTGTGTCAGTTATTAGATAACGCCTATAAGTGCTATCATAGAACACAGGTCTTTTGCTTTCCAACTTACCTCATCTTTCGTGATTATCTCCAGACTCATTTGTGGTGCCTCAAAGAGCAATGGTTCATTGTCTTCCATGGCTCATATTCCATTGTGTACATGGACCACTTCTTCTTTATCCATTTACCTGTTGTTGGACATTTTGATTGCTTCACTGTCTTGGCTATTGTGAATAAGGCTGCACTGCAGCTTTTGCGGCCTGTGTCTTCTCGATTCTTGTCTTCTCAGGTGAGAGGTCCAATGGTGCGCCTGCTGGATTGAATAGTACCTCCATTTTTACTTTTAAACGCAGCTCCTTTCTGTTCTCATTATTGGCTGTTACCCCTTTACGTCTCACCAGCAGGCAGAGGGTACACAGTTCTCTAAAACCCCTTCAGCATTTATTGTTTGTAGACTTTTTGCTGATGGTCAGTCGACTGGTGTAAGTTGAAACTTTTTGTAGATTAGATTGCATGCGTCTAACACTCCCTGAGGTTGAGCTTTTATCCATTTTCCTTTTTTTAAAAAGAGTGTGAGTAAAACTTAACTCTTCCTAATCTCTTCTTGAAACATTTGCCTGTTTTGAATTTTTTGCCCATTCCCTACTTCAGCACAAATATTTAGGCAAGTGTCCTTTACAGCCCTGAGTCCTTGTGAATGTTAAGTGACCATTGGCTGTGACTTTAAAGCTGCTCTTGCAGGATACGGCCACAAGGTGGCAGCATTTCTCCTTTACCAAATTTGGTTACTAGGGAAACAGAGCCTTAATGGAAGTGGTGTTCTAGGTTGTATATTAGAATGGAATGTGCCAGGAAAAAGCCCTTTAACTTTATGTCTCATTACTTCTTGTTCATATTTGTAACTTACTTTTTATTTTTTATCCCAGCAAATTTGATTACAATGGTTTGTTTGTTCTAGGTGTGCAAGATGTGGTTCTTTCACACATATACGTGTATCTATTCTTCCTCGCATCCTTTGCCAATGTAGGTTATGACACAATGTTGAGCAGTCTTCTCCTGGTCTTCCGTACGTCTTTGGTGGTTATATATTTCACATGGTTTGTATATCTCTGTTAACCCCAATATGGTAATGTATCCAATCCTCATCCCTTTCTATTTGGTGAACCATAAGTTTTTTAATGAATCTGTGATTGCCTTTCTCTGTGGAAATATCTTCATTGGTATCAATTTTTAAGTAACTCCTGAAAGTGATATGATAGGATATGTGCCTTTTGCTTTCTCACTTACTACACTTGGCGTGATTACGTCTAGACTCATCTATGGTGCTGCAAATGGCATTGTTTCATTTTTTTCACTAGCGAATATTCCATCTGTAAATGGAGGAGTTCTTCTTTGCCCACCCATCTGTTGGTGGTCTTTTTGGTTACTTCCATATCTTGGCTATTGTAATACTGGGCAATGCAGATTTGCCTGCCTGTGTCTTTCCAATTCTCTCTTCTTAGATTATAGGTGGAGGAGTGGGCCTGCTGGATCATATGGTAGCTCAATGTTGACCTTTTTAAGGCACCTCCATTCTGTTCTCATTCGTGGCCCTTTCCAACTTACGTCCCCCTTGAAGTTGAGGGTATGCATTTCTCCACAACACCTTCAGCATTTATTGTTTGTAGTTTTCTTGCTCATGGTTATTCTGACAAGTGTGAGCTGATACCTCTTTGTGGTTGAATTCGCATGTGCCTCATAATCCGTTGAAATTGAGCTTTAAGGCATGTCCTTTTTATTTTTCAAGCAGTGATTACCCCTTAGTTCTTCAAAGTGTTCTCTTAAAGTACGTGTCACCTTTTGAAATGTTTTGGCCGTTACCTCCCTGAAGACATTTTGAGGGCAGGTTTCATTTACAGTTCTGCAGTACTTGTTCCTATGAAATGACCATTAGCACAGGCTTTAAAACTGCTTTTGCAGGTAACTGCCAGAGGGCGGCAGCCTTTCTATGTTCCCCACCCTGGTAACTAGGGAAAAGCCCTTGCGGCCTGTGGTGTTTCTCGGTTATAAATTAGAGTGGAGTGTGCCCGGACAAACCCACACAAGCTGATGTCTCCTTACTTTCGTTGGATTTTTAAATTTAATTTTTATTTTTTATTGGAGTAATTTTCCACTGTGTACGTGGACCACTTCTTCTTTGTGCATTCCTCGGTTGATGGACATTTTCATTGCTTCCAAGTGTTGGCTATGGTAAATATTGTTGGAGTGCAGGATTGCCAGCCTGTGACTTTTGGATTCTCATTTTCTCAGGTGATAGGCCCAGCAGTGGGTGTGATTGATTGACTGGTAGCACCGTGTTTCCCTTTTCAAAGCACCTTCTTTGTGTTTTCATTAGTGGCTCTTACCACGTCCCCCTTAGAATCGAGGGTACGCATTTCTCCACAATCGCTTCAGCATTTATTGTTTACAGCATTGATGCTAATGGCCCTTCTGGCTGCTGTGAGCTGATAGGTTTTTGTAATTTGGGTTTGCATGTCTTTGAACATTCGTAAAACTCATCATTTTTCTCCGCCGTTTTCTTTTCCGTTAAAAAAAAGGAAACAATTGGCAGTACAATATAACTCTTGAAATTGTCTTCTTTGAAGGTTGCCCTCTTTTGAATTATTTGGTCGATTTTCCACCCCAGCGTTTTTTTTAGAGAGCAGGTGTCATTTCCCGAACTGCAAGTTTGGTGAATATTTAGTGACCTTTAGCAATGGGTTTAAAGCTGCTGTTGTGGGAAGCGGCCTCTAGGAGGCAGCATTTCCCCATTCCCAAATCTGGGGAGTAGGGCAGCAGAGCCTTTCTGGAAGTCGTGTTCCTAGGTTGTAAATTACATTGGAATGTGCGTGGCGAAACCCCCACAAGTTTATGTGTCATTATTTCTTCTTGGTTTTTAAAAGTGTTTTAATTGGGGTAAAGCTTAGAATATTGTTTGTCCTAGGTGTACACAATCTGGTTCATTTGTACATTATATATGTCTATTCAAGTACAGATCCTCTTCCCATGTAAAATGTTACAGAGGGTTCCGCAGACTTCCCTTGCTATATGGTTGGTCTTTTTGAGATATGTATATCATATGTGTTTGTATACATATAGTAACACTAATCTTAATTTATCCATTCCCCCACCGGTCGTTTTAGATGAGCATAGTTTGTTTTCTAAATCTGTGAGTGTCTTTCTCTGTGGAAATATGTTCATTTGTGTCAGTTATTAGATAACGCCTATAAGTGCTATCATAGAACACAGGTCTTTTGCTTTCCAACTTACCTCATCTTTCGTGATTATCTCCAGACTCATTTGTGGTGCCTCAAAGAGCAATGGTTCATTGTCTTCCATGGCTCATATTCCATTGTGTACATGGACCACTTCTTCTTTATCCATTTACCTGTTGTTGGACATTTTGATTGCTTCACTGTCTTGGCTATTGTGAATAAGGCTGCACTGCAGCTTTTGCGGCCTGTGTCTTCTCGATTCTTGTCTTCTCAGGTGAGAGGTCCAATGGTGCGCCTGCTGGATTGAATAGTACCTCCATTTTTACTTTTAAACGCAGCTCCTTTCTGTTCTCATTATTGGCTGTTACCCCTTTACGTCTCACCAGCAGGCAGAGGGTACACAGTTCTCTAAAACCCCTTCAGCATTTATTGTTTGTAGACTTTTTGCTGATGGTCAGTCGACTGGTGTAAGTTGAAACTTTTTGTAGATTAGATTGCATGCGTCTAACACTCCCTGAGGTTGAGCTTTTATCCATTTTCCTTTTTTTTAAAAAGAGTGTGAGTAAAACTTAACTCTTCCTAATCTCTTCTTGAAACATTTGCCTGTTTTGAATTTTTTGCCCATTCCCTACTTCAGCACAAATATTTAGGGCAAGTGTCCTTTACAGCCCTGAGTCCTTGTGAATGTTAAGTGACCATTGGCTGTGACTTTAAAGCTGCTCTTGCAGGATACGGCCACAAGGTGGCAGCATTTCTCCTTTACCAAATTTGGTTACTAGGGAAACAGAGCCTTAATGGAAGTGGTGTTCTAGGTTGTATATTAGAATGGAATGTGCCAGGAAAAAGCCCTTTAACTTTATGTCTCATTACTTCTTGTTCATATTTGTAATTTACTTTTTATTTTTTATCCCAGCAAATTTGATTACAATGGTTTGTTTGTTCTAGGTGTGCAAGATGTGGTTCTTTCACACATATACGTGTATCTATTCTTCCTCGCATCCTTTGCCAATGTAGGTTATGACACAATGTTGAGCAGTCTTCTCCTGGTCTTCCGTACGTCTTTGGTGGTTATATATTTCACATGGTTTGTATATCTCTGTTAACCCCAATATGGTAATGTATCCAATCCTCATCCCTTTCTATTTGGTGAACCATAAGTTTTTTTAATGAATCTGTGATTGCCTTTCTCTGTGGAAATATCTTCATTGGTATCAATTTTTAAGTAACTCCTGAAAGTGATATGATAGGATATGTGCCTTTTGCTTTCTCACTTACTACACTTGGCGTGATTACGTCTAGACTCATCTATGGTGCTGCAAATGGCATTGTTTCATTTTTTTCACTAGCGAATATTCCATCTGTAAATGGAGGAGTTCTTCTTTGCCCACCCATCTGTTGGTGGTCTTTTTGGTTACTTCCATATCTTGGCTATTGTAATACTGGGCAATGCAGATTTGCCTGCCTGTGTCTTTCCAATTCTCTCTTCTTAGATTATAGGTGGAGGAGTGGGCCTGCTGGATCATATGGTAGCTCAATGTTGACCTTTTTAAGGCACCTCCATTCTGTTCTCATTCGTGGCCCTTTCCAACTTACGTCCCCCTTGAAGTTGAGGGTATGCATTTCTCCACAACACCTTCAGCATTTATTGTTTGTAGTTTTCTTGCTCATGGTTATTCTGACAAGTGTGAGCTGATACCTCTTTGTGGTTGAATTCGCATGTGCCTCATAATCCGTTGAAATTGAGCTTTAAGGCATGTCCTTTTTATTTTTCAAGCAGTGATTACCCCTTAGTTCTTCAAAGTGTTCTCTTAAAGTACGTGTCACCTTTTGAAATGTTTTGGCCGTTACCTCCCTGAAGACATTTTGAGGGCAGGTTTCATTTACAGTTCTGCAGTACTTGTTCCTATGAAATGACCATTAGCACAGGCTTTAAAACTGCTTTTGCAGGTAACTGCCAGAGGGCGGCAGCCTTTCTATGTTCCCCACCCTGGTAACTAGGGAAAAGCCCTTGCGGCCTGTGTGTTTCTCGGTTATAAATTAGAGTGGAGTGTGCCCGGACAAACCCACACAAGCTGATGTCTCCTTACTTTCGTTGGATTTTTAAATTTAATTTTTATTTTTTATTGGAGTAATTTTCCACTGTGTACGTGGACCACTTCTTCTTTGTGCATTCCTCGGTTGATGGACATTTTCATTGCTTCCAAGTGTTGGCTATGGTAAATATTGTTGGAGTGCAGGATTGCCAGCCTGTGACTTTTGGATTCTCATTTTCTCAGGTGATAGGCCCAGCAGTGGGTGTGATTGATTGACTGGTAGCACCGTGTTTCCCTTTTCAAAGCACCTTCTTTGTGTTTTCATTAGTGGCTCTTACCACGTCCCCCTTAGAATCGAGGGTACGCATTTCTCCACAATCGCTTCAGCATTTATTGTTTACAGCATTGATGCTAATGGCCCTTCTGGCTGCTGTGAGCTGATAGGTTTTTGTAATTTGGGTTTGCATGTCTTTGAACATTCGTAAAACTCATCATTTTTCTCCGCCGTTTTCTTTTCCGTTAAAAAAAGGAAACAATTGGCAGTACAATATAACTCTTGAAATTGTCTTCTTTGAAGGTTGCCCTCTTTTGAATTATTTGGTCGATTTTCCACCCCAGCGTTTTTTTTAGAGAGCAGGTGTCATTTCCCGAACTGCAAGTTTGGTGAATATTTAGTGACCTTTAGCAATGGGTTTAAAGCTGCTGTTGTGGGAAGCGGCCTCTAGGAGGCAGCATTTCCCCATTCCCAAATCTGGGGAGTAGGGCAGCAGAGCCTTTCTGGAAGTCGTGTTCCTAGGTTGTAAATTACATTGGAATGTGCGTGGCGAAACCCCCACAAGTTTATGTGTCATTATTTCTTCTTGGTTTTTAAAAGTGTTTTAATTGGGGTAAAGCTTAGAATATTGTTTGTCCTAGGTGTACACAATCTGGTTCATTTGTACATTATATATGTCTATTCAAGTACAGATCCTCTTCCCATGTAAAATGTTACAGAGGGTTCCGCAGACTTCCCTTGCTATATGGTTGGTCTTTTTGAGATATGTATATCATATGTGTTTGTATACATATAGTAACACTAATCTTAATTTATCCATTCCCCCCACCGGTCGTTTTAGATGAGCATAGTTTGTTTTCTAAATCTGTGAGTGTCTTTCTCTGTGGAAATATGTTCATTTGTGTCAGTTATTAGATAACGCCTATAAGTGCTATCATAGAACACAGGTCTTTTGCTTTCCAACTTACCTCATCTTTCGTGATTATCTCCAGACTCATTTGTGGTGCCTCAAAGAGCAATGGTTCATTGTCTTCCATGGCTCATATTCCATTGTGTACATGGACCACTTCTTCTTTATCCATTTACCTGTTGTTGGACATTTTGATTGCTTCACTGTCTTGGCTATTGTGAATAAGGCTGCACTGCAGCTTTTGCGGCCTGTGTCTTCTCGATTCTTGTCTTCTCAGGTGAGAGGTCCAATGGTGCGCCTGCTGGATTGAATAGTACCTCCATTTTTACTTTTAAACGCAGCTCCTTTCTGTTCTCATTATTGGCTGTTACCCCTTTACGTCTCACCAGCAGGCAGAGGGTACACAGTTCTCTAAAACCCCTTCAGCATTTATTGTTTGTAGACTTTTTGCTGATGGTCAGTCGACTGGTGTAAGTTGAAACTTTTTGTAGATTAGATTGCATGCGTCTAACACTCCCTGAGGTTGAGCTTTTATCCATTTTCCTTTTTTTTAAAAAGAGTGTGAGTAAAACTTAACTCTTCCTAATCTCTT
>NW_028121725.1:0-28471 GCF_965194805.1 Balaenoptera borealis | reverse complement strand
AGAAATTAAATAAAGAATGTTTTCTAGACATGATCCTCTAATGATCTGCAGTCAGTGGTCATCAACAGACGAAAAGCACAGAATCTCATCCCCACAGAAGGGTGACATTCAGTCAGGTAAGAAAATTCTCCCCGAAATCAGAGCTTCATCTTTAACATGCAATCAAAGGCTTTCACAGGTTCTTCATCACTCTGCACTCAGCCCTACCATATGGGATTGGCTCTGAGAATCTCACATCAGATGACTGACAAACATGTCATAGTACACTGATCTGGTACCAGATCCTGCCTCTCTTAATGATCTCCCACAGGGACATTGGAATATTCTAGGATATTTCCTGGAGCCCTCTATTCTACACAGGTACACTTCCAAGTAGAAACAGAAGCTTGGATTCTCACTGGGACCCCTGCTCTGTCCAACCAACCTCTCTAGAAATATGATGTTCTAATCTCTCCTGATTAGAACATTTCAAGGTCTCTCCCTGTGCTAATTTAGTAAAGGTAAAAGAGAAACAAGAAAGAGCAAACTATGCAGGGAGCAATATATAAGATTCCTTTACTTAACGTATTTATCTGATATACCCAAATACTGAGAAATATAGATTCATTTCATAATGTTCAAGAAAAGAGGAGGAGGAACCTCCATGCCAACAGTATATATAAAATGGAATCAATATTGCATAAGCTCCAGCTTAAGCTTAGCTACGAGGTACTAACCCTTCTCATAAAGAAGCAATAGTTCTCCATCATTTGAAGCACACTGAGGACTCAGACAGCTGGACACTGAAGGTGTAGCCTCCTCACTCGAATTCTGTACCTGCATCACAGAGCAGTGAAATATTCCCAAAGAATTATTAAGGATGAGGGGGGGGGGAGGCGAAATAAAAAAGATGAATCCATCGTCTGTCCTACCGTCTGTTCTGTCGGATATTACCACCATCTTGGCCCAATATGACCTTCCCACTTTTCTCTGGGTCTCCCTACTTTCCACCTCCATCCTCTCATTATATCTTACCTACACTTGGGAATGACTCTAGTTTTTCCACTTATCTTTATCAACAAGTAATCCAAATAGCAACTGTGTATATAACTCCTTAGAAACCTCAGGTCTGACTCAGTAATAATACATGACCTTCAAAGTCCAAAGTTTTCCTAATTCCCTTCATTATTATTTTTTTCTAATTTCCATGTACTTACACTCTTAAGACCTCCACTGTTCTCAGGTTCGTCTTCCCTGCAAAATCTGTCAACCTAGACATAGACTTAAGTACCACCCTCTAATTATCTCCTAGGGAATCCAGTTTTTAAAAAAGCCTCAGCAAGCCTTATGGACTTTATTAAAGACTCTTTAAGATAACCCATGGGAGATAGCAGCACACCCACAGATATCTACCTAATACACCCTCAGAGTAATTTTTTTTTTCTCTTTTATAAAGTCTCTTCTGGCCAATGAAGACTCTCAGCTCTTCTTCTTCAACATATGCAGTGTCTCACCCTTCTGATTACTCTCTGCTCTATCCCAGGTCCACTCCCTTTCCTGATATTACATTCTTTCCCAATTTTGTATGTTGGTAAAATCAAATAACATAAAATATAACATGTTAGTTATTATAAAGTGCACCGTTCAGTGATATTAAATGCATTCATATTATTGGGCGATCAACATCACCATTTATCTTTCTAATTCTTTTCTACGTTTTAAAACTGTAACTCTATATCCTTTAAATATAACTTTCCTTTTTGTTCCATAACCACCTGAAAAGCGTCATTGCCCTCCCAATTTCTATGGTTTTGACTACACTAAGTACCCCCATATAATTGAAATAAGTAGTTGTATTGTTATGACTCACTAAAAGTCACAAAAATGGCATTTTTGGTAGCTAAATTTCCTCAAGATTCATCCATGTTGTAGCATATTCCTAGATCTTTTCCTTTTTAACACTGAATAATATTGTATTATATGGGTATACCACACTTTGCTTATCCAGGAACTAGTGGATGAACACTTAGGTTGCTTTCATATTTTAGCTACTGTGATTATTACTGCTCTAAACACTGGAGTACAAATATTTCTTTAAGACCCTGATTTCAATACCTTTGGGTATACCTCATAGTAAAATTCCTGGATCATGTAGTAAGTCTATTTTTCAATATCTGAAAAATTGCCATACTCTTTTGCAAAGCAGCTGTATCATTCTGCATTCCCTCTGACATAGCACAATGGTTCCAACTCCCTCACATCCTCACCAATAGTTGTTTTCTGCTTGTGTATGTGTGTGTGTGCTTGTGTGTATATGCATGCACACAAATATATAAACATGCATTTAGTGATATGGAGCATCTATTCAAGTGCTTAGTCATTTGTACATCTTTGTGAAGAACCATCTATTCAAGTCTTTTATCCATTTTTGAATCAGGGTGTTTGCTTTTTGTTCAGTTGTAGGAGTTCTCTGTATATTCTGAATAGAAATCTCTTGTCAGATAGATGGCTCTGAAATATTTTCTCCCATCTTGTGGGTTGCCATTTTATTCTGTTTACATTTCTTTGATACACATTTTTTTTTAACTTATGTACTGAAAATTGTTTATTTTTTTGTTAGCTGTACCTTTGTTGTTCCTTCGTTTCATATGGAGGAAAACACTGCCAAATCCAATATCATGAAGCTCTTGTCCTCTATCTTCTTCTAAGACTTTTTATATTATTAGGTCTTATATTTAGTTTCTTGATACGTTTTCATTAATTTTTGCATATGATGTTAGGTAAGGGTCCATCCTCTTTCTTTTGCATGTTGCCCACAAGACTTCTCAGCACCATGTGTTGAAAATACTATCCTTTCTACTTTGAAAAGTCTTGGCAACTTGTCAAAAATCATTTGGCCATATATCAGGGTTTACTTCTGGGTGTTGTATTCTATTCTATTCTATTGGTCTTGAATAAGGGAGAAAATAGTATAACCTATCCAGGTTGATGAAGAACATAAAGAAAGACCAGGACTGAGAATTAGGAGGGCAATATAAAACAGCAGGGAGTAAAAGACAGTGTGAGAGAAGATCTTGTATTTGCGAGTTCATGGAAATAGGATCATGCTAAAACCACTAAACGCCTGCCTTTGAACAATACGGTAAATGTGCCAGCAAGAAACATAACACTTACCCATCTCTGGGAAATATAGTATGGGCATAAAGATAAACTACACACAAATATATTAAAAAGGGAAGGGTTTTCATGGTGTGAGAATATTGTGGCATTTGAAATACAATTTACTTCTGTTCTACCATTGTCTCTAAAATTTATCAAAGTGTATATACAAGCAATTCCAATTCTGGTAATGTGCTTGACAGGTTTATATATGAACTTCAGTAGAGCAGTAAATGTACATTCATAGTAGGACTGTTCCCTAAACCAAAAAACAAAACACAAAAACTGCAAAGACTAGAGTTCACTTTGTCAACACACATACAGATGCAATGATGGTTAACGGTCCGAAAACAGAAGGTGAGCATGGGTGCAAGAGGTTAATCCCCAGGCTGGGGTGGGGTGCAGAGTTTGAGGGTAACACAAGTAGAAAAGGCTTTTGTCCTATCCTTGATTTTTGAGGTATGGAAATTCACAGGTCACTACCTTCATTTCAAACTGAATGAATGCACTATTCAATTTTTTTAGACAGGCGAAGTAAACATGAGTGATAATAAATTTCAAACTGTCGCTAATCAAATAAGATACTAAGAAAACTTAAATAATATGATTTAGGAATGAAGTAGAGAGATTGTCCAACATGGTAGCATTCAAAGACCCAGAGCTTGATGCCTCTCATGGGCACACCAAAGTCACAACTGTTTACAGAACAGCAATTGATGAAAAAGGCCGGGACCTACCATAAAAGATGTTTTACAGCTAAAGATATAAGGAAGGCACCTCGACAAGACAGAAAGGAAGGGCAAAATCTCAATAGAGTCAAGACCCATACCACCAAGTGGGTGGCCCACAAATGGGAGGATAATTACAATTTCAGAGGTGCTCCCAGGTAGCAAGGGGTATGAAGCCAACATCAGGCTCCCAAGCCCAGGGATCCTGTTGTGGAAAGAAGAGCTCCTAGAAAGTTGGGCTTTGAAGACCAGTAGTGCTTATTTTCCAGAGAGCCAGAGGGATGTGGGAAATAGAGATTCCACTCTTAAAAGATGCTCACAAAATCCCACATGATCTGAGAATCAGAACAGAAGCAGTCATTTGAAAGGATCCCGGGTCACACCTACCTCCTGATCTTGGAGAGTCTCCCAGAGAGGCAAGAGGCAACTACAGCACAGCCTCAGGGACAGAGACACTGGCAGCAGCCATTCGGGGGAGCTCCTTCTACCTCGTGGACGCTGGTACCAGCAAGCATAATTTCAGAATCCTCCCTGTAGCTTATCAGCCTCAGGACCGAGCCCCACCCATTTCCACCAGACTACAGACGCAAGTACTAGGATGCTGCAGGCCAAGCAACTAACTGAGCAGGGGCATAGCCCCATCCACCAGCAAACAGGCTGCCTTCAGATCCTCTCAGTGCACAGCTGCCCCTGGACATGGGTCCAGCCACCAAAAGCCCCAGGACCAGCCTCCACACCTCAGTGGACAGGCACCAGCCCCAGAGTCCCTGGCCCCTCTGACAAGTGAGCCTGCTCTGGCCTTGGAGTCAGCCTCACCATCGGCAGGTGGTAACTGCACAGGGACTGGATGGAGCTTGGACCTACCCAACAGCAAACCTGCTTTAGCAGTGGGATCAGCCTCATACACCAACAGGCACACACCAGCTCCAGGAATACCACAGCCCAGCAGCCTGTGTAACCAGGCCACTTAATTGCAGGCCAGAAGCAGCCATGGACTCAGCTGGGTCCTGACCCTGCCCATCAGAATGCCAACACAAGATTAGGGATACCCCCGGCCCTGCAGAGAGCTGTGTCAGGAACAGTGATCCAACACCAACTCTGTGGCTCCTGGGCCCTGCAGCCAGAACGCAGAACCTGTCTCTTCCTCCCAGTAGCCAGCATAGCCCCAGAACCAGTGACTGGGCACTAGCCCTGATATCACCTGGACTGCAATTCTACCCATAAGTGAACCAGCACCAGATTTGGTGTCCCCCAGAGTTGTGCAGCCAGCTGCCTTATGATTTAGTCTCACCAAGCAGCACAGACAGCCTCCATACAAGGCAGAGCCTGGCAAACAAGCAGTCTGGGGGCAGCCAAGCCTACCAGACTACCCACAGTAGTCAGCCCGCCACAGCAGAAGAGCCCAAGCAGCCCACATAGGGGGTACACCTAGAATATATAGCTCTAGTGACCAGGGGAGAGGGGGCTGCTGGGACCCATAGGACAGCTCCTACAAAAGGCCACTTCCCCAAGGTCAGGAAATGTAACGAACCTACTACACACATAGCAATAAAAACAGGAAGTTAAGAAAAATGAGGTGACACAGAAACACGATCCAAATGAAGGACCAAGATAAGAATTCAGAAGAAGATCTAAGTGAAGTGGAGATAGCCAATCTCCTCAACAAAGGGTTCAAGGTAATGACTGTAAAGATGATCAAAGAACTCAGGAGAAGAATGGACGACCAGAGCAAGAAGTTAGAATTTTTTTTTAAAAAGAGTTAGACCATTAAAGAACAACAAAACAGAGATGAGGAATACAATAACCAAAATGAAAAATACATTAAAGGAAACTACTGTAGACTAAATGATACAGAGGAATGAATCAGAAAACTGAAGGACAGAGTACTGGCAATCACTGAAGATGAACGGTAAAACAATAGATTAAAATGAAATGAGGAAAGTTGAACAGACTTGTGAAACAACATCAAGTGTACTAATATTTGCATTATACTGGTCCCAGAAGCAAAAAAGGAAAGACAAAGCAGTGTAGAACATACCTGAAGACATAAGAGTTGAAAACTTCCCTAACCTGGGAAAGAAAACAGACATCCAAGTCCAATAAACACAGTAAGGCCAAAACAGGATCAACCCAAAGAGGACCACACCAAGACTCATTGTAATTAAAATGGAAAAAAAAATAAAGATAAAAAGACACTATTAAAAGGAGCAAAGGAAAAGCAACAAGTTACAAACATGGGAAATTGCATAAAGTTATCTGCTGACTTTTCAGGATAACCTCTGCATGCCAGAAGGGAGTGGCATGGTATATTTAAAGTCATGAAAGGGAAAAGCCTATAAGCAAAAATACTCTACCCAGCAAGGCTCTCCTTCAGATTTGATGGTGAGATCTAAAGTTTTACAGAGAAGCAAAACTAAAAGAGCTCAACATCGCCAAACCAGCTTTATGAGAAATCTTAAAGGGGCTTTTCTAAGTGAAAAAGAAAAGGTCACGATTGAAACATAAAAATTAGGAAAGGAAACCTACTAAATGAAAAACCTCATTGGTTAAGGCAAATATTCAACAAAGGTAGTAAATCAACCATGGACACAGCTAATAGGAAGGATGAAAAAAAAACAGTAATAAAATCATCTATATTCACAATAAGAAGTTAAGGGACACACAAAACAAGTAGATGTAAAATATAAGGTCAAATTCAGTAACTGTGGGGGAGCAGAGTAACAATGCAGGGTTGTTAGTGTCCATGTGAAATTAAGAGCTCAGCAACTTAAATAATCACACACACACACACACACACACACACACACATAAACAAAACTGAAAGAAATCCAAACATAATATTAAAGATAGTCCTCACATCACAGATGAAGGGAATAAAAGGGGAAGAAAGGAACACTGAAGAAATTAAAGAGGGATTCTAAAAATACCCAAGACAAATGAAAATGAACACAAAATGATCCAAAATCTATGGGACACAGCCAACGCAGTTCACAGGGGGAAGTTATAGTGATACAAGCTTATTCTTAGGAATCAAGAAAAATATCAAATAAACAACCTAACATTACACCTGAAGGAATTAGAAAAAGAAGAAAAAACAAAACTCAAAGCTGTCAGAAAGGAAAATTAAGAAAACTATACCATATGCAATGACATCAAAAAGAATAAGATACCTAGGAATAAACACACCTAAGCAGGTAAAAGACATGTGCTCAGAAATCTATCAGCCATTGGTGAAAGAAGTTGAAGACAACACAAAAAGATGGAAAAATATAGCATGTGCATCGACTGGAAGAATTAATACTGTTAAAATAACCATACTACCAAAGACAATCTACAGATTTAATGCAATCCCTATCAGAATACCAAAGCATTTTCACAGAACTTGAAAAAGTAATTTTAAAATTTGTATAGAAACACAAAGACCCCAAATAGCCAAACAATCTTGAGAAAGAACACAGCTGGAGGCATCACGCACCTTGACTTCAGACTATACTGCAAAGCGACAGTAATCAAAGAGAAAGGGACCAGAGCAAAAACAGACACAAAGATCACTGGAATAGAATAGAGATCCCAGAAGTAAGCCCACCCACTTATATTTAATTGATTTATGACAAAGCAGGCAATATGGAGAAAAAACTGTCTCTTCAATAAGTGGTACTGGGAAAACTGGTCAGCTACATGGAAAAGAATAAAATTAGATTATTTTAGCACACCATATATAAAATAAATGCAAAACTGAATAAAGGCCTAAATGTAGGACCAGAAACCATAAAACCCCTAGAGGAAAATATAGAACATTCTTCAACATAAATGATAGCAACAGTTTTAGGTTCAGTCTACTAAGGCAAATGAAATAAAAGCAAAAATAAACAAATGGGACTTCACTAAACTTAAAAGATTTTGCACAGCAAAGGAAACCAAAGACAAAATGAAAAGACAACCTGCTGAGGGAGAGACAATATTTGCACATGATAAGAGGTTAACATCAAAAAAGATGACCAAGCAAGGGTTCATACCTAAACTACAGAAACAGCACATACAACTCAATATCAAAAAAACACCCAAAATCTTTTTTTAAAAAATGAGAAGCCCTAAATAGACATTTTTTCCAAGGAAAAACTACATATAGACAGCCAGAACTCACAAAGATGCTAAACATAGCTAATCGGCAGTAAAATGCAAATCAAAACCGTGAGATATATCACCTCAGTCTTGTCAGAATGGCTGTCATCCAAAAGATCACAAATAACAAAGGTTAGTGAGGATGTGGAGAAAGGGAAACTCTTGTACACTCTTGATGTGAATGTGAAGTAGTGCAGCTACTGTGGAAAGCAGAATGGAGGTTCCACAAAAAACTAAAAATAGAACTACCATAATATCCAGCAATTTCACTGTTGGGTATATCAGAAGAAAACAAAAACACTATTTCAAAAAAAATAACTGCACACCAATGTTCATAACAGTGTTATTTGCCATAGCCAAGATATAGAGTCAAACTAAGTGTTCATCAATAGCTTAGTGGATAAAAAAGATTTTTTATGATGACTTCAGCAAAAAATGAAATTTTGCCATTTGCAAGAACATGGATGGATTTGGAGGGTATTATGCTTAGTAAAATAAGCCGCAGAGAAAACAAGCATGGCATGTTATGAGAAAAAAAGCATGGTATGGTATGAGAAAAAAAGCATGGTATGGTATGAGAAAACAAGCATGGTATGTTATCACTTACACGTGGCATCTAAAAAATTGAATACAATAACAACAAAAAAACAGACTCACAGATTAAAGAACAGACTAGTGGTTACCAGCAGGGAGAGATAGGGTGGAGGAGCAAAATAGTGGTAGGAGATTTTGAGGTACAATCCACTATGTATAAAATCAATAATCTACAGTGATGTACTGTATAGCATGGGGAATATAGCCACTCTTTTATAATAACTATAAATGGAGAAGAACCTAAACATTTATGAATCACTATGCTGTACCTCTGAAACTAATATAATAATGTAAATTAACTATAGATCAATAAAATATAAAGTAAGAAACAATAAAGGGGGGACACAGATTATTAGATAGAAATCAATTAAATAAACACAAGTTTTGGAAAGCAAGGAATTAAAAAACAACACGTAAGACACAACATTGGCATTTAAAGTGTACAATCTATTCATTTAAAAGAAATCATTTAAGTGGTAAAAAATGGTACCCATTCTCACAATTTTGTATATCTAGGATAAATTATTATCTACAAAAATATGTTACAAATATTCGCTCAAAAAGAAAGAGAAAATTGGGATAAACCCATTTTAGTATCCAAATTTAATATCAAAGTCTCTATGCAAAATTGATTTGAATAAGTTCTGTTAGCCACTTCTAGTTTCTTTGTGATGTAAAATCTTTTAAAGCATAAAAATCAGCTTTTCTACATTATTCCATTAGACATACATAGAAGTTAAAAGAAATGAGAAGACAGAACAATCAACCAGGAAGGTGAATTTACTGAGAAACAGTCATTCGTTCTCCCTCCTCCTTTTCTTTTCCTCCTTTTCCAGGTCTCTTTCGGTTCCGATCAAGAGAAATCTTGAGAGTTCTGAGAATATTTCTTTGAGGGCTTCAAATCACCATACCTACATCCTCTGCCACAACTACACACACGGGAACAAAAATCAACCTCTGCTATCTACTCACGTAGGAGGGATTCATGCAAAATAAACTCCTACATGGAGACCAACAGGTGAGTTTTCTACCTGTTCTTTCTAATGTCCTTCCATTATAGTAAATCCCACACATTATGAGGAAGAAACGGTTATGCGAGCTTTTCCTTGAAGTCAAAAAACTTGCATTCATTTCAAGTACCTGGTGATCATAGGGTACAGCCAGGGAAGGTGCCATCCCCCTTGGGGGGAGGGGCGGTGGATGGGCTCCCGCACCCATGCACCTCCTGATGCACAGATTCTGGAGAAACAAAGGGCGGTCACACCGCAGTCAGCCTGTCAGGCTGTCGGGCCACTGGGCAACCCGACCAGCCTGGAAGTGCCCCATCAGTTTGCTGAAAGCAAAACCCTGTCCCCCCTGTGAAGCCAGGCAATTTGGGTCAGAGAGTCAGAGGAGACCGGTAATCAACTCCTCCTCTCTGCTCACCTCCTTGGGGTTACAGCAACCCCATCTCCAAACCCAAATCTGACCCTGGAGTGCCAAACTGGGAGTGGCAGGTGGGCTCTGCCGGTGCTTCAGCGCCCTCTGGAGGTTGTCTGCTCTAATGGCAACTCTCAGCCCTTCCTCCTCCTCCTTCCCTAGTCCTGGGGGCTGCCTTGGCCTCCTGCAGCTGCTGGCCTGAATTCATTCTTCTTTTTTCTCCAATTACAATGAAGTGTCTTACAGAGGTTTGGAATCTCTTGAAGAAGGAAGATCTTTTAGCCAATACACCTTAACCGTGAGAAGTTGGTTTCAAGAATGAACCTGAAATACTGTATTTTTCTCCTGATGATTCCAAGGAGAGACAGCTCAAGTTTTCTAAATCATAAGAAAAACCAAGGTAAATCTGATATTCTGAGCCAGAGATGAAAAAGCAGTTTTTAGCACCCCCTCCTCATGTCATATGACCGGGATTTAAATCAATCAACTGCCACTGGTTTTTAAATCAAGTGACCCAACTTTAAATCCATCAGCTGCTTCCCTGTAACTCACGTGACTTGGCTTTGAATAGTAAGAAAAGCAGAGGTATAAAAATGATGTTCTGAACAATAAATGGAAAGACAACATTTTAGACAGTTTTTTTCCTTTTCGAATGGACCATTCATTGCCTACAGAATAAAGGATTCCCTTGTGGATTTCTTGAACTGTAAACACTTACATTGTCTCCGTTGGCTTGATTGACTTAGATTTTGGGTTTTTTTGTTGTTGTTGTTGTCGTTAACATCTTTATTGGAGTATAATTGCTTTACCTTGTTGTGTTAGCTTCTGCTGTATAACAAAGTGAATCAACTATTCGTATACATATATCCCCATATCCTCTCCCTCTTGTGTCTCCCTCCCACCTTCCCTATCCCACCCCTCTAGGTGGTCACAAAGCACTGAGCTGATGTCCCTGTGCTATATGCAGCTGCTTCCCAATAGCTATCTATTTCACCTTTGGTAGTGTATATATGTCCACGCCACTCTCTCACTTCATCCCAGCTTACCCTTCCCGCTCCCTGTGTCCTCAGGTCCGTTCTCTACATCTACGTCTTTATTCCTCTGCAGCGACTCCTGCTAGGGACGGATACTTCCTTTTATGCTCAGGGAAATCCCCTAGTTTGAATATGATTTGAGTTTGATCCTGTTAAACCATCAGAACTTCCCACCAGAGATAAATGAGGAGATTCTGGCCTTTATTAGTATGCATGATGAACACGGGTGTCCTGGCTGTACTTGCCAACCCTCCTATTTTACCCACCTATTTTTATCCACCTTCCTCCCTGTGAGTACCTTTGACCAACCCTGAGTTCAGACTCCTGACCTATTACAGTGACTTTGTCAGCCTTTCTTTAAAAATGGACAGGTAATAAAACGAATTTAACCTAGAAGCAGCAGCTCAGTAAGGGAAATAAAATCATCAGAAGTTATCTAATCACAGCCACAGCCATCCAGGGCTCTGTCTTACCTGCTGGGTCATAAGAATGGGACCTTCCTAAACTTGAAGGGCATCCAATCAAATAAGTAAAGGTCTGCTCACCTCTGGCTCTTGGAGGGATTGCTAGGCACTCTACCCAGTGTATACTAACTGCAAAACACTGTCATGGTTGTGAAACACCTATGTTCCAGGAAAGCTTTTTGGGGTGCATGGGGAAGGTTTCTTTTTGACATCAAGCAAAAAATAAATCACCAAGCTCTTTGAGCACAGGGGTTCTTAAGAGGGCAGTAGAAGGAAGGAATGGGCAGAAAAGACGATCTCCAGTGAAGTGAAGGCCGTTTTTCCAAAAGAGTAGGATTTAGTCTCAGTTTAAGGAGAACACTTTTACATAGCTGGGACAGCGCCAAACTGCAGTTTAGGGAACGAGTGCTTCAAAAGAACAGTGCTTTAAAAGTCCTGGCAAGGCAGCAAGAGGATGAAGAGTTGGTTTTGCATAGTTTTGAACACAGGAGTAAAGAAGCAGAGGCATCTCTGACTAAAAGGCCCTGAGATCCTATGGCATCAATGGGTCAGTTGCAGGGGCAGGGGGTGTGGGGGGCGATATTTCTCTCTCAACGTCTCCCAGGGCAGCCACCCCTCCCGACCCCACACCCCCACTCCCTTCACCCTTCCTCCCTCCACTGTTGGGTCCCCAGGGACAGCACTTTTCAAGCTGGAGCCCTCAGGCACCATCTCTGCTGTCTGGATTCTTCCTGGAGCCTGGCAAGTTCTGGGACAGGAAGGCGGGTCTGCAAGGCCGCTGCGGTGCAGTCGGACCTGGAGGCCTGGAGGGGAACTGGAGCCCTGAAGCCCACCCACGTCCTTGAAGCCGAGGGAGGAACACATCCTCCTAACAGTACTTCTCAGGGGTCAGCGTGCTCCCCACCCAACGGTGATCCATACTCACTTGAGGCAGCAAGGACTGCCTCTAACTGGCCCCCTCGATTCCGCCTTAAGGGTCCTCGCACATGTGTGATAGCGCAGGCCCCGGATCTCTTTAGTCAGCTGAGGCCAGTGCTGCCGGCATCCCTCCAGTCCCATCCCCCAGCCCCTCCCTCTGGGACTGTATCTAATAGAAGAAAGAGCACAGAGGAATTGGCTGAATCAAGGGACCTGGGAGCCTGGGGATGAGTTTGAAGACCGAGAACCTAAGGCGCAATTACATATTATTGGAAACTCTTGTGGAGTGTGTGGGGGGGGGGAGGTTAGGAGGCTGAGAGGCTGAGTCGACCTGGTGAGTCCAGCCCCAGGACACCACACAGCCCTGTCCCCCTTTCCCTGCCATCAGACAAGCGGTGCCGCAACTCCAGCCGGGACTCTGCACTTCCCCCTCCCTGATCCTCCAGAAGAGCAGGTGGCCCCCCTCTGAGGGCAGGGCCAAGACAACGGACCAAGTCCCCCTGCACTAAGGCGCTACTGGAATCTCTTCCTGAACAGCAGTGCTGGCTTGGAGCGAACCCGTGCACCGCCAAAGTTGGTCTCGTCCTGCAGCTGAGGGACGCAGGCTTTAAGTCAGCTGCCTTGGCTTTAAATCAATCAGTCCCCCCTTTAAGTCAGGTGACCCGACTTTAAATCACTGTGTGCCCCTCAAGCCTGCCACTTCAAAAGTTGGGAACTTCACTTTGATCCCAGCACCTCACACAGCTGAATGCACACTGTAGTCACCCCCAAGCCTGGCTTACAGGCAGGATATAAGGTAAGGGGATGGGCTGCACACATGGTGAGGAGGGTGCACTTCATGTACCAGAAGGGTCCAGGTACTCTGGGTACAGCAAGCAGTGCACGATACAGCAGCTCCCTGGCAAAGCTGGTGATGCACAGGGGGAGCAGGCACACCCAGGCACGCAGAGGTTTCAGGCCGGGAGCTGGGGCACAGCCAGCCGGCAGGGTGTGAAAGCCGAGGATCTGAGCCTTCTTGAGAAAGGCAGACACAGAGGATGGATGAGAAACAAAGAACAGATGAAACATGGATTTGAAAAGCACACCCTGCTCTTGAAATTGGGGTGGGGTCACCCCAGATTTGAGTCTTCTTACGCCCCAGTACCTAGTGCTTTGGCATTTGCCCAATTACTTATAAAATGTGACTGATAATATCTAAACCATAGAATACTGCATTTGGAGTGGTTTTGCGTGTTTATGTTTCTATAGTGGAATAATCTTTTCTACAAGAAAAATGTACACAATCTGAAATAAATTCAAACCCCTCTTTAAAAAGTACTATATCGGACTTCCCTGGTGGCGCAGTGGTTAAGAATCTGCCTGCCAAGGCAGGGGACATGGGTTCGAGCCCTGGTCAGGGAAGATCCCACATGCCGCGGAGTAGCTAAGCCCATGGGCCACAACTACTGAGCCTGCAGACCACAACTACTGAAGCCCGCGTGCCTAGAACCGGTGCTCCACAACAAGCGCAGCAAGAGAAGCCACCGCAATGAGAAGCCCGCGCACCGCAACAAAGAGTAGCCCCCGCTTGCCGCAACTAGAGAAAGCCTGTGCATAGCAACGAAGACCCAACGCAGCCAAAAACACATTAATTAATTAATTAGTTAACTATTTTAAAAAGGTACTATATCCTTCTGTACAGCTTCTCTGGGAAGAACAGAGAGATGGCGTAGGAGAGTGAGAAAGACCAATATTTAGTGCACATCTCTCATGCAGGTGCTCTGCTGGCTCAGATAGATTTATGCCCACTTTACACAGGAGGAAATAGTCTCAGAGAGGTTTAGTAATTTTCCCAAAGCCAAACAGCTATGGAGTGGCAGAACCAAGATCTGAACCAAGTCTGTTACCTTCAAAGCCTAAGTCCTCATCACAGCAAAACTCAATTAATATTTACATTTATCGAATTACATTGCAACCTGGGGAGTTCTTGGCACAATCCTGAATAAGAGTGAGAAAGAAAGAAATAGCATTGTTCCTACAGTCAACCCAAATTTTTGGAGCAGCTCCTAGATGCCTGGCCCTTTTTGGGGTTCAGCAGTGATGAAGACAGGAAGAGTCCTGCTTTCATGAACCACGTAGTGGGGAGGAGAGACGGGTGCAACTTGGGTGAGGGATTTCACCTTGCTGGACCTCTGTTTTGTCATCTGGAAAATGGGATGGGTGTTCCTCATTTTCTGGGATTGTCCAGCCCTCACATTCTCTGATTCCATAAGAAGCATTTGTTTTCCTGTTTCTTTAAACTTCATTCAGGCCGTGAGCTGTGATGAATGTTGTTAGCTGCTCCCCAAAGCACTCTATTCCCACCCTTTTCCTGTGATCAGGTCTTTCCCGAAACATGACTCACAGTCAGTCAGTCAAGTCACAGAACCTAAGGGGCACCCAGCAGAAAAATTCCAACCCTTGCTTCCCAGGAGCTCTGCGGTCTACCTGCCAGGTAAACTTAACTCACCTGGCACAAGGTGGCCATCCCTGGTTTCACATCAACATGATCTCAGGCACAAACCTCCTTGTTTTTCCATTTTGTCTTTAAGTTACTTGTTGAAACAACTGCACAAATATGACAAAGGTATAAAATCAGGCATCTTCTGCCCCCAGTGTCTACTAATAAATGATTTTCTGCCACTTTAATGATAAAGATAGAACATTTCAACATTCTGCTACCCTTATTATTTGTCATTTTTGTTGATATTTCTATTGACTACATCTTTCAGTATTTTAACAATGGAACATTTATTTAGGTTGTTCCAGACCCAGCCTTTAGTGGTAAAGGTTTTGTTGTTATATTTCTATTATGTTTCCTTTAAAAATCATTATCCTATTTAAATGGATTAAGTCAATTCTATAGGCATTTATCTTATGATATTGATGAAATTGATACATAGAGGGCAGTAGTACAAGTTGATTGGACTTGAGAACCTCTATTAGCACAGTTAAGTATAAATATTGTCTATATGTAAACCAAAGTACAGGCCGAGTGAGATTCTCCGACTTTTTTTCACTGTCTGCCCCTCAAGCCGGTGGGAAATGGAATATTTCTTGCCCTATCAGTAAACAAAGGATGTCACAGTCTTCAGCACTTGCAGCCCTCCAATGTGAGCCGGCGGGCCCTCAGGCACTCAGGATATGCAAATACGGAATGCAGGCCCCAGAGAGCTGAGGTGCATATCAAAGGAAGGATTTCAGTGAGTGAGCCCAGGCAAAGAAAAGCGCTGCATTCCTCACCTTGGGAGAGCTGGTTTTCCTTAGTTAACAATCACCTTTTGATGTTCCCCATTACCTGCGCCAGTCCCCTGCCCTGTCCCCTCCCCCCGGTACTTTAGCTCAGGGAGGAAGGAGCGCAGAGGGACTCGGCTGAATAAGGGGCCTGCGCGCCTCGGGAGGAGTTTTCAGCCGCTTTCCCCGCAGTCGGGAGGAGGGGCGCTGACGCTGCAGCCGGACCCTGCGCCTCCCTTGCCCCGTTTCCCCTCAGGACGCTCAGGCCGACCCCCTCCCCACGCCCACCAGGCCTCGCGAGCCAGGCCGAGGGCAGGGGCGGGAGGAGGGACCGAAGTTCCCGGGGACCAGACGCTGGAGGCCGCTCTTTCTGCACAGCAGCGGCGGGCGGCAGCGAACCCCTGCCCCTCAGAAGCTGGTGTTGTGCTGCCGCCCGGGCACCAGACCAGGCGGAGGGTCGGCGCCCACTTACCCGGCCCGCCGTCCCCGCGACTGTCACGGCTTCGGCCGCCGGGGCACCTCCAGAGCCGGCAGCCTCAGTGAGGTCGCCCTCCCCTCGGGCTCTGGGGCAGTTCCGTGAAGGCGGAAGGAAGAGACCCCGCCCGAGCCGGGAGTTCCAGCTCTGAGGAAACGCGGGCTCTGTTCAGCGCGCAGTGGGTGGGACCGCTCTGCCCCGAGGCCTTCCGGGAGGGAGCGGGGCGGCGGGGGAGGGAGCCGCCAGGAGCACAGGGCCCCGTCGGGGGTCCTGGAGGGGCGGCCCGGCCTGGGGGCCACGCCCACTGTGGCCGCAGCCCAGGCCTTTTTCCTGGAATCCTACACAAAAAGTTAGAAAGATACACAGTCTATAGTAAATATTCACAAATGATTGTTGCTGCTGTGCTCACTATTCTATTAAAGGTGTAAAATCCATAAAACACTTTAAGTTCAAAATTAAATATGAATTTTTACCTTTCTAATTATGTCTCTGATATTCACAGTTGTGGTTAATGAATCAGAGACTGTGGCATCACTACTTAAAAATGAGCTTGTTAAAAAAATAGAACTCAGGCCCACCGGACCTACTGAATCACAATCTGCCCTTTTACAATCTCCCCAGTGTACTTGTGTACCCATGAATAGTTGAAAGGTACATTTCTACCTCGACAGGTCTTTTCTCTATGAGAAATACACACATTTTATCCAGTTTGATATAAATAAAACACTCAAAAATGCATATGCCTGTGTTGAAACCATCATTTTATCATTTCTTTTCCAGACAAGTATAGTCTCTATACTGGTTTTGTGGATCACATGCCATACTCTTTTCTTGTAGTTAGAAATAAGGTAGAGAAAGTTACTTTGTAAAATATATATATATATATATATATATATTATATATATATATATTTATATATATATATATATTAGTGGATAATTGAAGACACTCTTGTAAATTAAAACCTTCTCTTAACTTGCTGTTTTCTTCTTGGGTCATATTATGAACTCTTCCCGTGGCCACATGGCATGTGTACTTTTAATTTCAGGGACTGCTGACATTCCAGGATGTGGCCATAGATTTCTGTCAAGAGGAGTGAGAAAGCATGGACCAAGATCAATGGGAATTGTACAGGGATGTGATGTTATAGAAGTATAGGAACCTTCTCTCCTTGGGTGAGGATACCTTCCTTCCAGAATTCCTTATCCAACCACAGGGTTTCGAGTCCTTCATTTGTACAATGTCTCCTGGAATCTTCTGCTTCCTACAATAGGGTTTCAGATTGCAACGTTTCAGGAAAGATTGGGAGTTTGTGGGTATAATTTTTCTTATTCTTTTAAAATTGCAGCCTCCCTTTTAATATACTTTGTAACTGCTTGGGATGTGTCTATATGAACTGTGCACTATATGCTTCTGTTATAGTCCTTACAATATTTTATTGTCTTATTTTCTGTAACCATTTTTCATGGATTCTTTGGGCTTAAGGTATATTAAAAGGGAGACTGCGATTCTCCCTTTAAAAGGGGACTTATTAAAAGGGGACTTCCCTGGTGATGCAGTGATTAAGAATTCGCCTGCCAATGCAGGGGACCCGGTTCGATCCCCGGCCCGGGAAGATCTCACGTGCCACGGAACAACTAAGCCAGTGGGCCACAACTACTGAGTCTGCACGCCACAACTACTGAAGCCGGTGTGTCTTGAGCCCGCGCGCCATTTATTTTTTGGAGAATAAAACCACTTCTGAGTGATTAAAATTTAGGCCAGCTAGTCAAAATGCTTTATCACCTGTTCTTCTAAAACACTGATCAATGGAACAAGTTTTACTAGGGATAACAGTGTAATTGTATTCTGGAGTTCATATGGGCAATATGGTTTATGACCTTGATGCTGGATCACGACATTTCAATGGTATAACTGCTATTAATTATTCTGTTTGTTCAACGATTAAAGTCTCACGTGATCTGAGTTCAGACTGGAGTCATCCTGGTTGGTTTCTGTCTATTGCAGATTTCTTCCAGTATGAAAGGACAAGAGCAATACGGCTTACTTTACAAAATATTTTCAAACTAAATGATGATATAATCTACATTCAATTAATTTATACATACCCTACTGTAGAACAGGGTTCGTTACGCTGGCAGAGCCCAGTAATTATGTAAAACTGAAACTTTTTCTGCACTGGTTCAAGTCCTCTTCCTAAGAATGTGTTTATAATCAACATTGTTTCACAAATTACCCAATTTAATTCACCATAGCATTCCTCATATTAACTAAATGGAAAATCCTAGGCTATATACAAATCCAGAAAGCACCAAAAATCATCAGCCCCCATGGATGATTACAACCCATTGCTGAGGCTTTCAAATTCCTTATTAAGGAACCACTATATCCATCAACATCATCAATTTATATATTATTGCCCCAATGCTGGCCTTAACCCTGGCTCTCACAACATGAATTCCTCTTCCCATATCTTATCCACTAATTAGTATAAAGGTAGGCATATTATTTCTATTAGCCATATCACACCTAGCCATTTATTCCATCCTCAGATCTGGATGAACTTCACATTCAAAATACTCACTCACTGGAGCTCTAGGAACAATAGCACAGACAATCATCTCATATGAAGTAATGTAGCAGTTATTCTCTTCTCAGTCTTACTGATAAATGGATCATTTACACTTTCAACAGTAATTATTACACTAGAACACCTATGACTAATTTTCTCCTGACCCCTACCCAGAATTTGATTATCTCCACAGTAGCAGAAATCCAATGAAGCCCCACTTGATTTAACAGAAGTAGCATCAAAACCTGTATATGTCTTCAATGTAGAAAATGTAGCAGGCCCATTCACCCCGTCCCTCCTAGAGAATATGTCCATTTCCCTATAATAAACATTTCCACAGCAATCTATTTTTAGGAGCATTCGACAATCCCTAGGTGCCAGAATTATATACAACCCAAGTCATCATTAAAACACATCTAACAATCTCCTTTCTATGAATTTGAGCCTCCTACCTACAATTTTGATATGATCAACGCATACATCTCTTATAAAAAGTTTTTTTTACGACTAACATTAACCCTATGTATATGAGAGTTTTCACTACTTGTCATCATACCAGGCAACCCACCACAAATTTAAGAAATATGTCTGACAAAAGAGTTACTTTGATAGAGTAAATCATAGAGGTTTCAATGCTCTTATTCCTGGAATTGAATTCTTCCTAATAATTTTACATTCTCCATGCTACCTACCACATTACACCACATGCTATATAGTAAAGTTCTCTAAGTAAGCTTCAGGCCCATACCCCCAAAATATTTTTGTATATCCTTCCTGTGCAAATAAACTCTCATTGTTTTTACCATCATTCTACTGACCATTTTCTCAGGAAATGTAATTGTATAACCAGCTCACACTGGTTAATGGTATCCCCATTCTAATAAAAAACATGAACCCATAAGCTACAGAAGCATCCAACAAATATTTCCTAAAACAGTCCACCACATCAATACTACTTATAATGGCTATTATCATTAATCTAATATACTCTGGTCAAAGAGCACAATGAATAACAAAAATCTTTAATCCAGCAGCACCCACCCTCATGACAATCGCCCTTGTCACAAAAGTAGGACTTTCCCCATTTCACTTCTGAGTGCCTGAAGTCACACAAGGCATCCCATGAACAGCAGACCTGATGCTATCAACATGACAAAATTGCACCCCTATCAGTTTTATACCACATGTCACCATCCATCAACCTAAATATACTATTAATCATAGTGATATTATAAATCATAGCTGGAGGCTGAGGCAGACTTCGCCATACTCACCTGGAAAATATTACACGCTCCTCATCAATTGCCCATATAGGATGAATAACAGCTATTATAATGTATATTCAGATTATAACAATCCAAAACATACTAATTTATATCATAACAACACTACCTTCTTCTTATTTATGCCCAGATCATGTACTACAAGAGTATCATTATCACACACATGAGATAAAACACCTCCCATCACAATCATTTTCCTCACCATTATAGTATCATTAGGACATCGCCCATCACTATCAGGGTTTCTACCCAAATGAATAATTATCCAAGAGATAACAAAAACGACAACATCATTCTACCAACACTAATAGCCATTATAGCAGTCCTCAGCATATATTTCTACTTGCAGCTAACATACTCCACATCACTAACTATATTCCCTTCATTAAACAACACAAACACAAAACAATTTGAACATACAAAGAAATAACCTTCCTATCATTACCAATCATAATACCCACACGATTACTACACACAACACCCATTCTATCGGTGCTGGACTAGGAATTTAGGTTAGTTCAGACCAAGAGCTTTCAAAACCCTAAACAAGTGAAATTTACTTAATTCCTAAAAATAAGGATTGCAAGACTTTATTCTACATCAATTGAATGTAAAGCAAACACTGTATTTAAGCCAAATCTTTAGGAGATTGATGAGTTTTAACCCCAGGAAACTTTAGTTAACAGGCAAATCCTCTAGTCAACTGGCTTCAGTCTACTTCTCCTTCATTTGAGAAAGAAAAAAAGAAGAAAAAAAAGCAGGAAAATCACTGGCAGAATTGAAGCTGCTTCTCTGAAGTTACAATTCAATTTGTTGATTCACCACAGGGTTTGCCAGAAAGAGGGCTCAATCTCTGTCTTTAGATTTACAGTCTAATGCTAACTCAGTCATTTTACCTCTGTTCATACACTGCTGATTATTTTCAACAAATCACAAAGATATCGGCATTTTATATTTACTATTTGGTGCTTGAGCTGGAGTAGCAGGCAGCACCTTAATTATATTAATCGAGGCTGAGCTATGCTGACCTGGACCGCTACTTGGAGATGCCCAAATCTGTAAGGTAGTCATAACAGTCCCTGCACTTGTAATAATTTTCTTTATAGCTGTACCCGTTATGATTGCAGGCTTTGAAAACTGACTTGGGCCACTAATAACTCAGACACCTGAAGTAGCATTTCCCCCAATAAATCATATAAACTTTTGACTACTTCCCCCATCATTCTTACTCCTACTCATATCACCAATAGTAGAAGCTGGTTCTGGTACCAGTGGAACCGTGTATTCAGCTCTAGCCTGCAATCTGGCCCATGCAGGAGCCTCTGTCGACCTAACTGTTTTCTCCTTACATTTAGCAGGTGTCTCCTCAATTCTTTGTATTATTACTTTTATTATTATAGTCTTTAACACAAAACCAGCAGTCATATCCCAATACCAAACACCATTATTTGTTTAATCTTCCCCAACTATAGCCATATTACTATAATTACCAATCTCAGTCCAAGCAGCCAGAATTGCCATGCTGCTAAGAGATAGAAATCTAAACACTACTTTCTTTGACCCTGCAGGAGGAGACCGAATCCTATACCAACACCTATGTTGATACTTTGCTCACCCTGAAGTCTGTATTCATGGCCTAACAGGGTTTGTTATAAACTCACATATCATTACATACTATTTAGGACAAAAATTGCCTTTCAGCTATCTGGGAATAGTATGAGTCATGTCCACTGGTTTTTTAGGAGTTCTCTTGTGGGCCCATCATATGTTTACCATAGGGATAGCTGTGGACTCAGGAGCATACTTTGCATCAGCTACCGTAATTACTTCTATCCCTACAGGAGTAAAAGTATCTAGCTGATTAGCAACTCTTTATTTAATTTTTGTTTTTCTTTTCTTTTTTTTTTGTGGCTGAGTTGGGTCTTGGTTGCTGCGCATGGGCTTTCTCTGGTTGCGGTGAGCGGCAGCTACTCTTCGTTGCGGTGTGCGGCCCTTTCATTGCAGTGGCTTCTCTTGTTGCAGAGCACGGCCTCTAGGCGCGTGGGCTTCAGTAGTTGTGGCTTGCGGGCTCTAGAGGGCAGGCTCAGTAGTTGTGGCACACGGGCTTTTTGCTCCGCGGCATGTGGAATCTTCCCAGACAAGGGCTCGACCCCGTGTCCCCTGCATTGGCAGGCGAATTCTTAACCACTGCGTCACCAGGGAAGTCCCTGGTTAGCAACTGTTCACGGAGGTAATACTATATGACCTCCCACTATATTATGAGTTTTAGGCTTTAGTTTTTCTTTTTACAGTAGGTGGTTTGACAGGAATCATCTTAGCCATCTCATCCCCAGACATTGTCCTCCAGGATACATACTATGTAGTAGCACACTTCCATGACCTAATGTCCATGGGAGCAGTCTTCACTATTATAGGAGGCTTCCTACACTGATTCCCACTATTCTCAGGTTATACAGTTAACTCAGCATGAGCAAAAATTCACTTCACAAGTATATTTGTAGTAGTAAATATGACTTCCTGCAGCACTTTCGTGGCCTCTCAGGGATGTCACTACGTTAGTCTGAGTACCCTGAGGCACACACAACATGAAATATTTTGTCTTTAGGCTCATTCATCTCAGTAGCAGCAGTAATGCTAATAATCTTCATACTTTGAAAAGCATTTGTGTCTAAACAAGAAGTCTTAGCAGTGGAAATTGCTACTCCTAACCTAGAATGGTTACACGGATGTCCTCCACCATATCCTATGTTTCAAGATCCTCCCTATGGAAATGTAAAATAAGGAAGGACTCAAGTCCTTTTCAACCAGTTTCAAGCCAACACCATAACAATTATGTCTTCCTCAATAAATGAGATAAAAGTAAAAAGTGATGTAGCTTTGTCAAAGTTAAATGATAGGCTAAAATCCTGTACATCACTAAGGCATATCAATTTCATCTAGGCTCTCAAGATACAACATCACCGATTATGGTAGAACTTTTACATTTTCTTCATCACACATTAATAGTGATTTTTAAAATAAGTTCTCTTGTCCTCTATATCATTTCACTAATATTGACATCTAAACTCATATGCATACAATAGATGCACAGGTAGAGAAAATGTGAACAATTTACTAGCTATTATTGTAATCTTAATTGCCCTATCATCATTGTGAATCCTTTACATGATACATGAAATCAATAACTCTTCCCAAACCATAAAAAACTATGGGTCAGTAATGATACTGAAGCTACAAATACACAGATTATGAAGATTTAAATGTTGACTCCTCTGTAATCCCCACATCAGAGTTAAAACCAGGAGAATAATGACTAATAGAAGTCAACAACCGAGTAGTTAGGGATAGTCATTGAATATTAGTTTCATCTGAAATTGTTGTACACTCCGGAGTTGTTCCTTCTCAGGCCTAAAAAGAGCTGCTATCCCAGGACGCCTAACTTAAAGAATCCTAATATCAACAGGACCAGGCCTATGTTGTGGACAAGAGAGCTCGTTTTCCTGAGTTCAAAGACAGGACAGAGGGATATGGCTGAGATATGGGGTGAATCTGGAGCCCATGGGGATGCACTCTCCAAGCTCCAGTATAGGAATGGGGCCTCTAGGGTCCCAGGCCACCCACCACGCCCTCTCGAGCAGGATCTGGGCAACATTCCCTGTCAGTGATGAGGTAGCCCTAGCACTTGTCACGCCCCGATGTCGTGTCCTATGTGGGCCCCATGCTCTTGGGACCACACCCCACACTCTGCAGGTCCATGCTACAGGGTCCTTCATGCCTCAGGAGTAGAGACCACACAGCAAGCAGTTCCCTCCCCAACCAGCAGGAGGAGGGGAGGAGAGCAGGGGCACCAGGGGACTCTCACTCAGACAACACCCCAGCGGTGCCAGCGGGGACAGTGATGATGCAGATGAGGCACAGACCAAGAGATGGGACCAGAGGACCCAAAAGGCAGCTGGTCAGGTCCTGGCTCACCTGCACCCCGGACACCTTTGTCCCGCATACACCCCCTTCCTCATACACCCTCTCCTTAAATGCAGATTCTTCAGATGCAAACAGGCAGAGCTTCAGATTGAAAGTCAGCTCTTCCAAAATGACCCGTCAGCAAACACTGCAGGATTCCACTCCAGTAGGTGCCCTGGAGTCGACAACTCAGGGACTGAAGTGGATATCGGTGCCAGGGGCAGTGGGAGGGAATGGGGAATGAGACTTTCATGGTTGTGGAATTTTGGTTTTGCAAGATGAAAAGTTCTAGGGATGGTGGTGATGGCTCCACGAGAAAGTGAATATATCTGAGGCCTCAGAAACGTGCACTTAAAATGGTGATGATGGTAAAGGGTATGTGACGTGTGTTTTATTTCACTTAAAATAAATTCTTAAAATAATGTCTTGTTAATTGAGATTCCATTTCGACTCCCCTTCATCACAAATGTCGGAGGCCCAGACACAGTCCCCTACCTTAGGGGCCATCACGGTACCCTCACAGAGCACGTGGGAGACCATTCTTAGGGGGGACTAGTCTGTGCTCACCTGACCTCTGTCCAGGGGGACCCAGGCAGTGGTGACCCCCATAGATTAGACATATGATATACTATAGTATTAATATGATACCACCAAGTGTTGTCACTCACCGGAACACAGAGCAGCAACCCACTCAAACATGCCTGACCTCATATGATTGTGACAAGATGAAGAGAAGAAAAGGAACCACAGGTTAATCAGGACAACACCCTTAATGCAGAGGTTGGAAATCTCAAAGGGGACAGGACACACTGCAGGCAAAGAGCGCATATGCGGTCTCCCCATACATGTGATCCTGACCCATGCAGGTATGGTGAGACCCACACAGTCCCCGCACCCTATACCTGGGGCCACACATCCACACTCACCAGGGTGACCCACCTCCCCAGACCCCTCCACCTGGGTCACATGTCCACAGTCCCAGGGTGACCTCACCTCCCCAGACTCTGCACCTGGGGTCACACGTCCCCTTGGTCAGGACACCATGGCTCTGCAGGGGGCTCCCCCAATGTGGAAACAAGCTGGGTCCCTGGGACCTCCTGGGATGGGAAAAAGTGTCAGGTGGGTCTCCTTTCCCCACACTTGTCCCAGAGGAGTCCTCCTCTTCTCACTTTGGTTCTGTGTGATTTTAACTGTTTTTAAAGCTTTCATACTAGAGTTGAACACACGACCCTGGTGCTGGCATGCTCAGTCCTTTCTCGTCTCACTTACATGTTGAGAAAACTCACAGGACAGCAGGGCTGAAAGCCGAGGGGCAGCTCTGGACTCTGCTGAGTAGGGACGGTAGACTGGAGGGAGAGCTCAGCAGCAGCCTCAGCTGTCACCCATCGGCCTTTTGCCCGATCTGCGTGCCCTGCAATCAATTCACCAGCTAAACCTGCTTCCCTATGCACCATGCACGTGCTGGTAAATTGGAATTATTGCCAGGTAGTCCTCCTGAGGATTCTCCATGAGCCCCAGGGAAGGTGAACCTTGCAGGGATTAAGACTAAGGCCCCGACCATAGCACTGACCCTTGGGAGGACCAGGTCACCACACTCAGAAGAGAGGCTGTTACGTAGACAAGCCCACCTCAGCTCCAGACCCCAGACATCTAAGCACTGACATTCCGATGCAGGCACGGAGCTTCCCAGTACTGAGGCCAGGCCGGGTCTCTACCCAGGTCCCCATAGTCCTAGCGTACACAGAACATGGTCAGGTCTAAATCTTCTTATTATAGACAACACATGGTCAGCTCTAAACATAATCAGTAGACAGGACATGCAGAGGTCTAAATCTACCATGTAGACACAACTTGATCATGTTTAAACTAGCTTAGGGCTGATCTCATAGGAGGTACAGATCACACACATGGGTCTCTCATCTTTGGACACCCACATCAGGAAACTGAACAAAATCTTTGTCATTAAACATTTCAACAGGCAAAACAGAAATGTTCCCAATTTCTCTGGCCACCTGATGGTCAGGATCCACGGGCGAGCCACGAACTTCTTAGAGTGCAGCCCAGTCTGCTGCCAGGACAGACAAGAAGTGGCCTGATTCCAGCCTCCCAGGCTTCCAGAAGGAGGCGGCCACACTGGAAGCCCAGGCAGGAGAGTCCTGCATGGTCCGGGCCGGGAGACCCGGTCTGTCCATTCGGCTGGCCGATTCCGGGCGGGGCACTCAGGGCCGCTGAGAGCCCTGCACTCAGGTCCTGCTTCCCTGCAGCGTGTGCGTGTGCGTGTGCGTGTGCGTGTGTGTGTGTGTGTGTGTGTGTGTAGAGGGGGCGGTGGCTGACGGCTCCCATGGCTCCCGTCCCGGGCTCCGCGCTGTCTTCGAGGGGAGGCACGGGGAGAGGTAGGGGTACAGAAGCCGTTGGAGAGGAGAACCCACCGCGGAACTCCTTGCACACTGGCTCGCCCCACCCGGAGACCCGCCTGCCCATCGTGGGCCGCATGTCACCGCCCAGCCCCCCACCCCCGAGGGCAGGGTGCCTGCTCTTTCAACAGCACAGGGTCTCACGTGAAGGAGACCCAGTGGGGACTGGCACCCCCCCCCCACTCCTGATGCTGTGTTTGGGGAGAATGAACCCCCTTGACTGGGCGATGGGAGATGGGACCCTGTGTGGAAAGAGGTGGCGGCCCCATCCAAGTCGGGGCCTGGCTGAGAGATGGGAACACAGGAGCCAAGGGCAGGGCCTGGAGGCCAGGCCAACAGGAGGGGCACCCCCAGCCTTGGCCGGGCTCTCCATCGGTGACATTGTTGCTTTAGGGGACCTGGGGCAGGCGACTCAATGTAATGGGAGTCTAAACTGGACCCTGAATGGGGCTAAAAGAAGGTGTGAAGGATGTTACTGAGACAGTGACAGTCATTGGAAGACAAACTCTGTGTCAGGATATCCTGCTCCATCCATTTAAATCCCTGAGATCTGTGACCTTTACGTGGCTACGCAGGATTGTTAGAGCAGCTGCGTGCGGATATATCTGGGGCACAATTCAGTCTGCAACCAACTTGCAAGTGGTTCCAGCAAACACACAGGTGTGCGCACAGGCAGGCACAGCACACACACAAACATATGCACGTGCACAGCACAAATATATTCACACACTAGCATGTGAACACACATGCACCCATATGCCCATGCACACACTAATGTGTGCAAGTGCACACACCTATGCACATGCACAGCATAGGTATGCAAACAGGCACATGCACACGCATAGCACACACACAGGGAATAAAGTGAATCCGTAAAGCATTAATTCCTGAACACAAGTGAAGCTGACATGTATTTTTCCCTTTTCTTAGCCTTGATGTTTTCCACAACAAAAAGTTTAAGAAAAAAGTTAATGGCAAATGACTTTTGATTCATAGGACTTTCTGATGTTATTCCACAAATATTATGACAGGAGAAATGAATGTAGATATTACATGTGTCCACTAATGGATGAATGGAGAAGAAAAACACGGTCCATCAATACAAGGGGATGCTATTCAGCCTAAAAAGGAAGGCAATTCTGACACAGGCTGCAGCAGGGATGAACCTTGAGGGCATTATGCTCAGTGATGTAAGCTAAACACACACAAAAACAAACAGTGCTTGATCCACTCATACAAGGCCCCTAGAGCAGTCGGAAACATAGAGACATAAAGTAGGATGTTGAGTGCCAGGGGCTGAGGGAGGGACAATGGGGAGTGAGTGTTTAATGGGGACTGTTTCAATTTTGCAAGATGAAAAAGTTCTGGAGGATGATGGTGGTCAGGTTTGCACAACAGTGTGAATTACTTCTTGACCCTGAAATGTGCACTTAAAAATGGTTAAGATAGTAAAATTTATGTTATGTATATCTGACCACAATTTTTAAAACTTTTTAAAAAACAACAGGAAATAGTCCATGAATACCACAAGATGCACAACTTCACTAACAACAGAGGGATTAAAGCCATAAGAAAAATACTGTGCATACACCTACCAGAATGGCAGACATGAAAGACATAGTATCAAATATCAGCAGGATGTGGAGCAATGGAAAGCCTGATACGCAACGGGGGGATGCAACCACTTCTGAAACAATCGGGCCTCAGATAGCGAAGTCCCTGCACAGAGACCCACAGTGCTCATCCCAGTTGAACACAAACCCACCAGCCCTGCACCAGGACACACGGACATGGACTCGCAGCCACAGGAGCCAAACCTGAAAGAACCTGAAGGCCATCACAGGCGGATGCAGAAATGAACCATGCACGCTCCTATGAAGGAATATTCCACAGCTATGGAGTACATTTTGTTTAAAGGTAGTAAAACTATAAAAATTATTTTTTTTCAAAAATATATTTACAAGATGAAAGAATCTATAATTCTGGCACCTAGGGATTGTCGAATGCTTCTAAAAATAGATTGCTGTGGAAATGTTTATTATAGGGAAATTGACATATTCTCTAGGAGGGACGGGGTGAATGGGCCTGCTACATTTTC
>NW_028121726.1:0-28835 GCF_965194805.1 Balaenoptera borealis | reverse complement strand
CCCGAAACCAGAACAGGGCCTGAAGCCATCTTGCGCTTTCGCGGCCAGCTCCCAAAAAAGCGAGTTGTAAAATGGAGCTTCAGGGCACTGCAATTCCCAAACCTGCAGAGTTATAAATGATAACTCTCGTCCACAAATATATTGAGGGAAGGCAAAGAAGAGGATTTGAAATCAAGGCAGAATTGCAGGAAACAGATTTCAGGAGGTAGATTCGAATCGCCTTTAAAGCACATGAAAAGCGGCAAAACGTTGACAATGATGCCCTTGGCCAAAAAGGGCGTATGCGTTTTTTCCTGAATATATTCAGGAAAAAACGCATACGCCCTTTTTGGCCAACGAAGCCACCTGGAAAGGCAAATCAGCGCTACAAAGAAGACTCGCTACCCATCGGTCAAAAGGGCCATGCTGAAAAAAGTCTCAAAACCAGAAATGCAGGACAGGCCATGGAGAAATGGGAGCCTTGCTACACTGATGGGCGGGATGTAAATTGCCAACAGCCACTCTGGAGAAGTGTACGGTGTGTCCTGAAACATCTAAAAAACACAGCTTAGAGAGCATAGGGCACTTGCACTCATGGGGGTATAATTTGGGAAAATGAAAAATCAGCAAGACACAAGCACCCCAAAGTTTAGGGCTGCTCTGTTGACAAGGACCTCCACTTCATTCCACCTTCAATATCCCAGGAAAGAGAAAAATGGATAAAGAAGTTGTGGTCCTTATGTACAATGGAATATCACTCAGCCATGAAATCAATGTCATAAGGCTAGTAGCAGCATGATGAGTGGATTTAGGTACGACGATTCTAAGGGAAATAAGTCACACAGAAAAGGACACTTCTCATAAGGTATCACTTATAGAGGGACTGTAAAAACCGTTACACTTGAACTGAATTACAAAACAGAACAGAGTCACACATGCAGAAAACACACTATGGCTGCTTAACGGGAAAGGTGAGGTGGGGTGATACATAAAACAAGGGTTTCAAATTAGCTCAGATACCGTTCCATAAACCCAATATGTAATAGACAAGACGTACTCCTTGCTCAGAGAACTGGACTCAACACGCCCTATTCACCGCACAAGAATATATCTGACTAGTAATAATCTTAAAACCTATGTATTGATATCTCTCTGTTAGTGTGTCAAGTGGGTGTAAAGCGGCATAAACACAGCAGTGAAAAGCAGCTAAACCCCATTATAAAAATAAATTACTTTGAAAAACCCATGAAACAAAGACAGTGAAAGAGAGAGAAATTCTTACACAATGCGTTCAGGGGCTGTGATGCAACCTGGATTGACCATATCTAGACCCACAGTTGGATGAGACATAAGGGTGGACACTCTTGGGGCTGAGAGGTTTGGTGAGGTTGGGTGAGCAAACGCAGACCCTTTAAAGTAATACTGCGTGGTACCCATCGCATGGGTCCCAAATCTCCAGGTTCAAGGGCATCTTCCTACATCGAAAACATGCATGAGAAAACAAAAAGATGGTACACCATGTGATGGGGAAAGGTTTCTAAAACGCACCTCATTTCTCTTCTCCTTGTGCCCCGGTTTGCCATTCCATCCGCTTTACTAACAATCTCCCTATTTGGAGCATCAGCACCTTTAACCTCCTGTTCCGTACAGGTTGCAATTTGTCCTGAGGATGAACGGCTCGACGGGGAACCAGTGAGAGACTAGCTCTTGGTGTTGGGACAGGCACAGGTCACTCTATTTTCCCATCAGGAAGAAGAATTAACCACAGGCTCATCCTCCCCCCCGGAACCAGAACAGGGCCTGAAGCCATCCTGCGCTTTTGCGGCCAGCTCCCAAAAAAGCGAGTTGTAAAATGGAGCTTCAGGGCACTGCAATTCCCAAACCTGCAGAGTTATAAATGATAACTCTCGTCCACAAATATATTGAGGGAAGGCAAAGAAGAGGATTTGAAATCAAGGCAGAATTGCAGGAAACAGATTTCAGGAGGTAGATTCGAATCGCCTTTAAAGCACATGAAAAGCGGCAAAACGTTGACAATGATGCCCTTGGCCAAAAAGGGCGTATGCGTTTTTTCCTGAATATATTCAGGAAAAAACGCATACGCCCTTTTTGGCCAACCAAGCAACCTGGAAAGGCAAATCAGGGCTACAAAGAAGACTCGCTACCCATCGGTCAAAAGGGCCATGCTGAAAAAAGTCTCAAAACCAGAAATGCAGGACAGGCCATGGAGAAATGGGAGCCTTGCTACACTGATGGGCGGGATGTAAATTGCCAACAGCCACTCTGGAGAAGTGTACGGTGTGTCCTGAAACATCTAAAAAACACAGCTTAGAGAGCTTAGGGCACTTCCACTCATGGGGGTATAAATTGGGAAAATGAAAAATCAGCAAGACACAAGCACCCCAAAGTTTAGGGCTGCTCTGTTGACAAGGACCTCCACTTCATTCCACCTTCAATATCCCAGGAAAGAGAAAAATGGATAAAGAAGTTGTGGTCCTTATGTACAATGGAATATCACTCAGCCATGAAATCAATGTCATAAGGCTAGTAGCAGCATGATGAGTGGATTTAGGTACGACGATTCTAAGGGAAATAAGTCACATAGAAAAGGACACTTCTCATAAGGTATCACTTATAGAGGGACTGTAAAAACCGTTACACTTGAACTGAATTACAAAACAGAACAGAGTCACACATGCAGAAAACACACTATGGCTGCTTAACGGGAAGGGTGAGGTGGGGTGATACATAAAACAAGGGTTTCAAATTAGCTCAGATACCGTTCCATAAACCCAATATGTAATAGACAAGACCTACTCCTTGCTCAGAGAACTGGACTCAACACGCCCTATTCACCGCACAAGAATATATCTGACTAGTAATAATCGTAAAACCTATGTATTGATATCTCTCTGTTAGTGTGTCAAGTGGGTGTAAAGCGGCATAAACACAGCAGTGAAAAGCAGCTAAACCCCATTATAAAAATAAATTACTTTTACAAACCCATGAAACAAAGACAGTGAAAGAGAGAGAAATTCTTACACAATGCGTTCAGGGGATGTGATGCAACCTGGATTGACCATTTCTAGACCCACAGCTGGATGAGACATAAGGGTGGACACTCTTGGGGCTGAGAGGTTTGGTGAGGTTGGGTGAGCAAACGCAGACCCTTTAAAGGAATACTGCGTGGTACCCATCGCATGGGTCCCAAATCTCCAGGTTCAAGGGCATCTTCCTACATCGAAAACATGCATGAGAAAACAAAAAAGATGGTACACCATGTGATGGGGAAAGGTTTCTAGAACGCACCTCATTTCTCTTCTCCTTGTGCCCGGGGTCGCCATTCCAGCCACTTTCCTAGCAATCTCCCTACTTGGAGCATCAGCACCTTTAACCTCCTGTTCCATACAGGTTGCAATTTGTCCTGAGGATGAACGGGTAGACGGGGAACCAGTGAGAGACTAGCTCTTGTTGTTGGGACAGGCACAGGTCACTCTATTTTCCCATCAGGAAGAAGAATTAACCACAGGCTCATCCTCCCCCCTGGAACCAGAACAGGGCCTGAAGCCATCCTGCGCTTTTGCGGCCAGCTCCCAAAAAAGCGAGTTGTAAAATGGAGCTTCAGGGCACTGCAATTCACAAACCTGCAGAGTTATAAATGATAACTTTCGTCCACAAATATATTGAGGGACGCCAAAAGAGGATTTGAAATCAAGGCAGAAATGCAGGAAACAGATTTCAGGAGGTAGATTCGAATCGCCTTTAAAGAACATGAAAAGCGGCAAAACGTTGACAATGATGCCCTTGGCCAAAAAGGGCGTATGCGTTTTTTCCTGAATATATTCAGGAAAAAACGCATACGCCCTTTTTGGCCAACCAAGCCACCTGGAAAGGCAAATCAGCGCTACAAAGAAGACTCGCTACCCATCGGTCAAAAGGGCCATGCTGAAAAAAGTCTCAAAACCAGAAATGCAGGACAGGCCATGGAGAAATGGGAGCCTTGCTACACTGATGGGCGGGATGTAAATTGCCAACAGCCACTCTGGAGAAGTGTACGGTGTGTCCTGAAACATCTAAAAAACACAGCTTAGAGAGCATAGGGCACTTCCACTCATGGGGGTATAAATTGGGAAAATGAAAAATCAGCAAGACACAAGCACCCCAAAGTTTAGGGCTGCTCTGTTGACAAGGACCTCCACTTCATTCCACCTTCAATATCCCAGGAGGGAGAAAAATGGATAAAGAAGTTGTGGTCCTTATGTACAATGGAATATCACTCAGCCATGAAATCAATGTCATAAGGCTAATAGCAGCATGATGAGTGGATTTAGGTACGACGATTCTAAGTGAAATAAGTCACACAGAAAAGGATACTTCTCATAAGGTATCACTTATAGAGGGAATGTAAAAACCGTTACACTTGAACTGAATTACAAAACAGAACAGAGTCACACATGCAGAAAACACACTATGGCTGCTTAACAGGAAAGGTGAGGTGGGGTGATACATAAAACAAGGGTTTCAAATTAGCTCAGATACCGTTCCATAAACCCAATATGTAATAGACAAGACATACTCCTTGCTCAGAGAACTGGACTCAACACGCCCTACTCACCGCACAAGAATATATCTGACTAGTAATAATCTTAAAACCTATGTATTGATATCTCTCTGTTAGTGTGTCAAGTGGGTGTAAAGCGGCATAAACACAGCAGTGAAAAGCAGCTAAACCCCATTATAAAAATAAATTACTTTGAAAAACCCATGAAACAAAGACAGTGAAAGAGAGAGAAATTCTTACACAATGCGTTCAGGGGCTGTGATGCAACCTGGATTGACCATATCTAGACCCACAGCTGGATGAGACATAAGGGTGGACACTCTTGGGGCTGAGAGGTTTGGTGAGGTTGGGTGAGCAAACGCAGACCCTTTAAAGTAATACTGCGTGGTACCCATCGCATGGGTCCCAAATCTCCAGGTTCAAGGGCATCTTCCTACATCGAAAACATGCATGAGAAAACAAAAAGATGGTACACCATGTGATAGGGAAAGGTTTCTAAAACGCACCTCATTTCTCTTCTCCTTGTGCCCGGGTTCGCCATTCCATCCGCTTTACTAAAAATCTCCCTACTTGGAGCATCAGCACCTTTAACCTCCTGTTCCCTACAGGTTGCAATTTGTCCTGAGGATGAACGGGTAGATGGGGAACCAGTGAGAGACTAGCTCTTGGTGTTGGGACAGGCACAGGTCACTCTATTTTCCCATCAGGAAGAAGAATTAACCACAGGCTCATCCTCCCCCCCGGAACCAGAACAGGGCCTGAAGCCATCCTGCGCTTTCGCGGCCAGCTCCCAAAAAAGCGAGTTGTAAAATGGAGCTTCAGGGCACTGCAATTCCCAAACCTGCAGAGTTATAAATGATAACTCTCGTCCACAAATATATTGAGGGAAGGCAAAGAAGAGGATTTGAAATCAAGGCAGAATTGCAGGAAACAGATTTCAGGAGGTAGATTCGAATCGCCTTTAAAGCACATGAAAAGCGGCAAAACGTTGACAATGATGCCCTTGGCCAAAAAGGGCGTATGCGTTTTTTCCTGAATATATTCAGGAAAAAACGCATACGCCCTTTTTGGCCAACGAAGCCACCTGGAAAGGCAAATCAGCGCTACAAAGAAGACTCGCTACCCATCGGTCAAAAGGGCCATGCTGAAAAAAGTCTCAAAACCAGAAATGCAGGACAGGCCATGGAGAAATGGGAGCCTTGCTACACTGATGGGCGGGATGTAAATTGCCAACAGCCACTCTGGAGAAGTGTACGGTGTGTCCTGAAACATCTAAAAAACACAGCTTAGAGAGCATAGGGCACTTCCACTCATGGGGGTATAATTTGGGAAAATGAAAAATCAGCAAGACACAAGCACCCCAAAGTTTAGGGCTGCTCTGTTGACAAGGACCTCCACTTCATTCCACCTTCAATATCCCAGGAAAGAGAAAAATGGATAAAGAAGTTGTGGTCCTTATGTACAATGGAATATCACTCAGCCATGAAATCAATGTCATAAGGCTAGTAGCAGCATGATGAGTGGATTTAGGTACGACGATTCTAAGGGAAATAAGTCACACAGAAAAGGACACTTCTCATAAGGTATCACTTATAGAGGGACTGTAAAAACCGTTACACTTGAACTGAATTACAAAACAGAACAGAGTCACACATGCAGAAAACACACTATGGCTGCTTAACGGGAAAGGTGAGGTGGGGTGATACATAAAACAAGGGTTTCAAATTAGCTCAGATACCGTTCCATAAATCCAATATGTAATAGACAAGACGTACTCCTTGCTCAGAGAACTGGACTCAACACGCCCTATTCACCGCACAAGAATATATCTGACTAGTAATAATCTTAAAACCTATGTATTGATATCTCTCTGTTAGTGTGTCAAGTGGGTGTAAAGCGGCATAAACACAGCAGTGAAAAGCAGCTAAACCCCATTATAAAAATAAATTACTTTGAAAAACCCATGAAACAAAGACAGTGAAAGAGAGAGAAATTCTTACACAATGCGTTCAGGGGCTGTGATGCAACCTGGATTGACCATATCTAGACCCACAGCTGGATGAGACATAAGGGTGGACACTCTTGGGGCTGAGAGGTTTGGTGAGGTTGGGTGAGCAAACGCAGACCCTTTAAAGTAATACTGCGTGGTACCCATCGCATGGGTCCCAAATCTCCAGGTTCAAGGGCATCTTCCTACATCGAAAACATGCATGAGAAAACAAAAAGATGGTACACCATGTGATGGGGAAAGGTTTCTAAAACGCACCTCATTTCTCTTCTCCTTGTGCCCGGGTTTGCCATTCCATCCGCTTTACTAACAATCTCCCTATTTGGAGCATCAGCACCTTTAACCTCCTGTTCCGTACATGTTGCAATTTGTCCTGAGGATGAACGGGTAGACGGGGAACCAATGAGAGACTAGCTCTTGGTGTTGGGACAGGCACAGGTCACTCTATTTTCCCATCAGGAAGAAGAATTAACCACAGGCTCATCCTCCCCCCCGGAACCAGAACAGTGCCTGAAGCCATCCTGCGCTTTTGCGGCCAGCTCCCAAAAAAACGAGTTGTAAAATGGAGCTTCAGGGCACTGCAATTCCCAAACCTGCAGAGTTATAAATGATAACTCTCGTCCACAAATATATTGAGGGAAGGCAAAGAAGAGGATTTGAAATCAAGGCAGAATTGCAGGAAACAGATTTCAGGAGGTAGATTCGAATCGCCTTTAAAGCACATGAAAAGCGGCAAAACGTTGACAATGATGCCCTTGGCCAAAAAGGGCGTATGCGTTTTTTCCTGAATATATTCAGGAAAAAACGCATACGCCCTTTTTGGCCAACCAAGCAACCTGGAAAGGCAAATCAGGGCTACAAAGAAGACTCGCTACCCATCGGTCAAAAGGGCCATGCTGAAAAAAGTCTCAAAACCAGAAATGCAGGACAGGCCATGGAGAAATGGGAGCCTTGCTACACTGATGGGCGGGATGTAAATTGCCAACAGCCACTCTGGAGAAGTGTACGGTGTGTCCTGAAACATCTAAAAAACACAGCTTAGAGAGCTTAGGGCACTTCCACTCATGGGGGTATAAATTGGGAAAATGAAAAATCAGCAAGACACAAGCACCCCAAAGTTTAGGGCTGCTCTGTTGACAAGGACCTCCACTTCATTCCACCTTCAATATCCCAGGAAAGAGAAAAATGGATAAAGAAGTTGTGGTCCTTATGTACAATGGAATATCACTCAGCCATGAAATCAATGTCATAAGGCTAGTAGCAGCATGATGAGTGGATTTAGGTACGACGATTCTAAGTGAAATAAGTCACACAGAAAAGGACACTTCTCATAAGGTATCACTTATAGAGGGACTGTAAAAACCGTTACACTTGAACTGAATTACAAAACAGAACAGAGTCACACATGCAGAAAACACACTATGGCTGCTTAACGGGAAGGGTGAGGTGGGGTGATACATAAAACAAGGGTTTCAAATTAGCTCAGATACCGTTCCATAAACCCAATATGTAATAGACAAGACGTACTCCTTGCTCAGAGAACTGGACTCAACACGCCCTATTCACCGCACAAGAATATATCTGACTAGTAATAATCTTAAAACCTATGTATTGATATCTCTCTGTTAGTGTGTCAAGTGGGTGTAAAGCGGCATAAACACAGCAGTGAAAAGCAGCTAAACCCCATTATAAAAATAAATTACTTTTACAAACCCATGAAACAAAGACAGTGAAAGAGAGAGAAATTCTTACACAATTCGTTCAGGGGCTGTGATGCAACCTGGATTGACCATATCTAGACCCACAGCTGGATGAGACATAAGGTGGACACTCTTGAGGCTGAGAGGTTTGGTGAGGTTGGGTGAGCAAACGCAGACCCTTTAAAGTAATACTGCGTGGTACCCATCGCATGGGTCCCAAATCTCCAGGTTCAAGGGCATCTTCCTACATCGAAAACATGCATGAGAAAACAAAAAGATGGTACACCATGTGATGGGGAAAGGTTTCTAGAACGCACCTCATTTCTCTTCTCCTTGTGCCCGGGGTCGCCATTCCAGCCACTTTCCTAGCAATCTCCCTACTTGGAGCATCAGCACCTTTAACCTCCTGTTCCATACAGGTTGCAATTTGTCCTGAGGATGAACGGGTAGACGGGGAACCAGTGAGAGACTAGCTCTTGTTGTTGGGACAGGCACAGGTCACTCTATTTTCCCATCAGGAAGAAGAATTAACCACAGGCTCATCCTCCCCCCTGGAACCAGAACAGGGCCTGAAGCCATCCTGTGCTTTTGCGGCCAGCTCCCAAAAAAGCGAGTTGTAAAATGGAGCTTCAGGGCACTGCAATTCACAAACCTGCAGAGTTATAAATGATAACTTTCGTCCACAAATATATTGAGGGACGCCAAAACAGGATTTGAAATCAAGGCAGAAATGCAGGAAACAGATTTCAGGAGGTAGATTCGAATCGCCTTTAAAGCACATGAAAAGCGGCAAAACGTTGACAATGATGCCCTTGGCCAAAAAGGGCGTATGCGTTTTTTCCTGAATATATTCAGGAAAAAACGCATACGCCCTTTTTGGCCAACCAAGCCACCTGGAAAGGCAAATCAGCGCTACAAAGAAGACTCGCTACCCATCGGTCAAAAGGGCCATGCTGAAAAAAGTCTCAAAACCAGAAATGCAGGACAGGCCATGGAGAAATGGGAGCCTTGCTACACTGATGGGCGGGATGTAAATTGCCAACAGCCACTCTGGAGAAGTGTACGGTGTGTCCTGAAACATCTAAAAAACACAGCTTAGAGAGCATAGGGCACTTCCACTCATGGGGGTATAAATTGGGAAAATGAAAAATCAGCAAGACACAAGCACCCCAAAGTTTAGGGCTGCTCTGTTGACAAGGACCTCCACTTCATTCCACCTTCAATATCCCAGGAGGGAGAAAAATGGATAAAGAAGTTGTGGTCCTTATGTACAATGGAATATCACTCAGCCATGAAATCAATGTCATAAGGCTAATAGCAGCATGATGAGTGGATTTAGGTACGACGATTCTAAGTGAAATAAGTCACACAGAAAAGGATACTTCTCATAAGGTATCACTTATAGAGGGAATGTAAAAACCGTTACACTTGAATTGAATTACAAAACAGAACAGAGTCACACATGCAGAAAACACACTATGGCTGCTTAACGGGAAAGGTGAGGTGGGGTGATACATAAAACAAGGGTTTCAAATTAGCTCAGATACCGTTCCATAAACCCAATATGTAATAGACAAGACCTACTCCTTGCTCAGAGAACTGGACTCAACACGCCCTATTCACCGCACAAGAATATATCTGACTAGTAATAATCTTAAAACCTATGTATTGATATCTCTCTGTTAGTGTGTCAAGTGGGTGTAAAGCGGCATAAACACAGCAGTGAAAAGCAGCTAAACCCCATTATAAAAATAAATTACTTTGAAAAACCCATGAAACAAAGACAGTGAAAGAGAGAGAAATTCTTACACAATGCGTTCAGGGGCTGTGATGCAACCTGGATTGACCATATCTAGACCCACAGCTGGATGAGACATAAGGGTGGACACTCTTGGGGCTGAGAGGTTTGGTGAGGTTGGGTGAGCAAACGCAGACCCTTTAAAGTAATACTGCGTGGTACCCATCGCATGGGTCCCAAATCTCCAGGTTCAAGGGCATCTTCCTACATCGAAAACATGCATGAGAAAACAAAAAGATGGTACACCATGTGATAGGGAAAGGTTTCTAAAACGCACCTCATTTCTCTTCTCCTTGTGCCCGGGTTCGCCATTCCATCCGCTTTACTAAAAATCTCCCTACTTGGAGCATCAGCACCTTTAACCTCCTGTTCCCTACAGGTTGCAATTTGTCCTGAGGATGAACGGGTAGATGGGGAACCAGTGAGAGACTAGCTCTTGGTGTTGGGACAGGCACAGGTCACTCTATTTTCCCATCAGGAAGAAGAATTAACCACAGGCTCATCCTCCCCCCCGGAACCAGAACAGGGCCTGAAGCCATCCTGCGCTTTCGCGGCCAGCTCCCAAAAAAGCGAGTTGTAAAATGGAGCTTCAGGGCACTGCAATTCCCAAACCTGCAGAGTTATAAATGATAACTCTCGTCCACAAATATATTGAGGGAAGGCAAAGAAGAGGATTTGAAATCAAGGCAGAATTGCAGGAAACAGATTTCAGGAGGTAGATTCGAATCGCCTTTAAAGCACATGAAAAGCGGCAAAACGTTGACAATGATGCCCTTGGCCAAAAAGGGCGTATGCGTTTTTTCCTGAATATATTCAGGAAAAAACGCATACGCCCTTTTTGTCCAACGAAGCCACCTGGAATGGCAAATCAGCGCTACAAAGAAGACTCGCTACCCATCGGTCAAAAGGGCCATGCTGAAAAAAGTCTCAAAACCAGAAATGCAGGACAGGCCATGGAGAAATGGGAGCCTTGCTACACTGATGGGCGGGATGTAAATTGCCAACAGCCACTCTGGAGAAGTGTACGGTGTGTCCTGAAACATCTAAAAAACACAGCTTAGAGATCATAGGGCTCTTCCACTCATGGGGGTATAAATTGGGAAAATGAAAAATCAGCAAGACACAAGCACCCCAAAGTTTAGGGCTGCTCTGTTGACAAGGACCTCCACTTCATTCCACCTTCAATATCCCAGGAAAGAGAAAAATGGATAAAGAAGTTGTGGTCCTTATGTACAATGGAATATCACTCAGCCATGAAATCAATGTCATAAGGCTAGTAGCAGCATGATGAGTGGATTTAGGTACGACGATTCTAAGGGAAATAAGTCACACAGAAAAGGACACTTCTCATAAGGTATCACTTATAGAGGGACTGTAAAAACCGTTCCACTTGAACTGAATTACAAAACAGAACAGAGTCACACATGCAGAAAACACACTATGGCTGCTTAACGGGAAAGGTGAGGTGGGGTGATACATAAAACAAGGGTTTCAAATTAGCTCAGATACCGTTCCATAAACCCAATATGTAATAGACAAGACGTACTCCTTGCTCAGAGAACTGGACTCAACACGCCCTATTCACCGCACAAGAATATATCTGACTAGTAATAATCTTAAAACCTATGTATTGATATCTCTCTGTTAGTGTGTCAAGTGGGTGTAAAGCGGCATAAACACAGCAGTGAAAAGCAGCTAAACCCCATTACAAAAATAAATTACTTTGAAAAACCCATGAAACAAAGACAGTGAAAGAGAGAGAAATTCTTACACAATGCGTTCAGGGGCTGTGATGCAACCTGGATTGACCATATCTAGACCCACAGCAGGATGAGACATAAGGGTGGACACTCTTGGGGCTGAGAGGTTTGGTGAGGTTGGGTGAGCAAACGCAGACCCTTTAAAGTAATACTGCGTGGTACCCATCGCATGGGTCCCAAATCTCCAGGTTCAAGGGCATCTTCCTACATCGAAAACATGCATGAGAAAACAAAAAGATGGTACACCATGTGATGGGGAAAGGTTTCTAAAACGCACCTCATTTCTCTTCTCCTTGTGCCCGGGTTCGCCATTCCATCCGCTTTACTAACAATCTCGCTATTTGGAGCATCAGCACCTTTAACCTCCTGTTCCGTACAGGTTGCAATTTGTCCTGAGGATGAACGGGTAGACGGGGAACCAGTGAGAGACTAGCTCTTGGTGTTGGGACAGGCACAGGTCACTCTATTTTCCCATCAGGAAGAAGAATTAACCACAGGCTCATCCTCCCCCCCGGAACCAGAACAGGGCCTGAAGCCATCCTGCGCTTTCGCGGCCAGCTCCCAAAAAAGCGAGTTGTAAAATGGAGCTTCAGGGCACTGCAATTCCCAAACCTGCAGAGTTATAAATGATAACTCTCGTCCACAAATATATTGAGGGAAGGCAAAGAAGAGGATTTGAAATCAAGGCAGAATTGCAGGAAACAGATTTCAGGAGGTAGATTCGAATCGCCTTTAAAGCACATGAAAAGCGGCAAAACGTTGACAATGATGCCCTTGGCCAAAAAGGGCGTATGCGTTTTTTCCTGAATATATTCAGGAAAAAACGCATACGCCCTTTTTGGCCAACCAAGCAACCTGGAAAGGCAAATCAGGGCTACAAAGAAGACTCGCTACCCATCGGTCAAAAGGGCCATGCTGAAAAAAGTCTCAAAACCAGAAATGCAGGACAGGCCATGGAGAAATGGGAGCCTTGCTACACTGATGGGCGGGATGTAAATTGCCAACAGCCACTCTGGAGAAGTGTACGGTGTGTCCTGAAACATCTAAAAAACACAGCTTAGAGAGCTTAGGGCACTTCCACTCATGGGGGTATAAATTGGGAAAATGAAAAATCAGCAAGACACAAGCACCCCAAAGTTTAGGGCTGCTCTGTTGACAAGGACCTCCACTTCATTCCACCTTCAATATCCCAGGAAAGAGAAAAATGGATAAAGAAGTTGTGGTCCTTATGTACAATGGAATATCACTCAGCCATGAAATCAATGTCATAAGGCTAGTAGCAGCATGATGAGTGGATTTAGGTACGACGATTCTAAGGGAAATAAGTCACATAGAAAAGGACACTTCTCATAAGGTATCACTTATAGAGGGACTGTAAAAACCGTTACACTTGAACTGAATTACAAAACAGAACAGAGTCACACATGCAGAAAACACACTATGGCTGCTTAACGGGAAGGGTGAGGTGGGGTGATACATAAAACAAGGGTTTCAAATTAGCTCAGATACCGTTCCATAAACCCAATATGTAATAGACAAGACGTACTCCTTGCTCAGAGAACTGGACTCAACACGCCCTATTCACCGCACAAGAATATATCTGACTAGTAATAATCTTAAAACCTATGTATTGATATCTCTCTGTTAGTGTGTCAAGTGGGTGTAAAGCGGCATAAACACAGCAGTGAAAAGCAGCTAAACCCCATTATAAAAATAAATTACTTTTACAAACCCATGAAACAAAGACAGTGAAAGAGAGAGAAATTCTTACACAATGCGTTTAGGGGATGTGATGCAACCTGGATTGACCATTTCTAGACCCACAGCTGGATGAGACATAAGGGTGGACACTCTTGGGGCTGAGAGGTTTGGTGAGGTTGGGTGGGCAAACGCAGACCCTTTAAAGTAATACTGCGTGGTACCCATCGCATGGGTCCCAAATCTCCAGGTTCAAGGGCATCTTCCTACATCGAAAACATGCATGAGAAAACAAAAAAGATGGTACACCATGTGATGGGGAAAGGTTTCTAGAACGCACCTCATTTCTCTTCTCCTTGTGCCCGGGGTCGCCATTCCAGCCACTTTCCTAGCAATCTCCCTACTTGGAGCATCAGCACCTTTAACCTCCTGTTCCATACAGGTTGCAATTTGTCCTGAGGATGAACGGGTAGACGGGGAACCAGTGAGAGACTAGCTCTTGGTGTTGGGACAGGCACAGGTCACTCTATTTTCCCATCAGGAAGAAGAATTAACCACAGGCTCATCCTCCCCCCTGGAACCAGAACAGGGCCTGAAGCCATCCTGCGCTTTTGCGGCCAGCTCCCAAAAAAGCGAGTTGTAAAATGGAGCTTCAGGGCACTGCAATTCACAAACCTGCAGAGTTATAAATGATAACTTTCGTCCACAAATATATTGAGGGACGCCAAAAGAGGATTTGAAATCAAGGCAGAAATGCAGGAAACAGATTTCAGGAGGTAGATTCGAATCGCCTTTAAAGCACATGAAAAGCGGCAAAACGTTGACAATGATGCCCTTGGCCAAAAAGGGCGTATGCGTTTTTTCCTGAATATATTCAGGAAAAAACGCATACGCCCTTTTTGGCCAACCAAGCCACCTGGAAAGGCAAATCAGCGCTACAAAGAAGACTCGCTACCCATCGGTCAAAAGGGCCATGCTGAAAAAAGTCTCAAAACCAGAAATGCAGGACAGGCCATGGAGAAATGGGAGCCTTGCTACACTGATGGGCGGGATGTAAATTGCCAACAGCCACTCTGGAGAAGTGTACGGTGTGTCCTGAAACATCTAAAAAACACAGCTTAGAGAGCATAGGGCACTTCCACTCATGGGGGTATAAATTGGGAAAATGAAAAATCAGCAAGACACAAGCACCCCAAAGTTTAGGGCTGCTCTGTTGACAAGGACCTCCACTTCATTCCACCTTCAATATCCCAGGAGGGAGAAAAATGGATAAAGAAGTTGTGGTCCTTATGTACAATGGAATATCACTCAGCCATGAAATCAATGTCATAAGGCTAATAGCAGCATGATGAGTGGATTTAGGTACGACGATTCTAAGTGAAATAAGTCACACAGAAAAGGATACTTCTCATAAGGTATCACTGATAGAGGGAATGTAAAAACCGTTACACTTGAACTGAATTACAAAACAGAACAGAGTCACACATGCAGAAAACACACTATGGCTGCTTAACGGGAAAGGTAAGGTGGGGTGATACATAAAACAAGGGTTTCAAATTAGCTCAGATACCGTTCCATAAACCCAATATGTAATAGACAAGACCTACTCCTTGCTCAGAGAACTTGACTCAACATGCCCTATTCACCGCACAAGAATATATCTGACTAGTAATAATCTTAAAACCTATGTATTGATATCTCTCTGTTAGTGTGTCAAGTGGGTGTAAAGCGGCATAAACACAGCAGTGAAAAGCAGCTAAACCCCATTATAAAAATAAATTACTTTTACAAACCCATGAAACAAAGACAGTGAAAGAGAGAGAAATTCTTACACAATGCGTTCAGGGGCTGTGATGCAACCTGGATTGACCATATCTAGACCCACAGCTGGATGAGACATAAGGGTGGACACTCTTGGGGCTGAGAGGTTTGGTGAGGTTGGGTGAGCAAACGCAGACCCTTTAAAGTAATACTGCGTGGTACCCATCGCATGGGTCCCAAATCTCCAGGTTCAAGGGCATCTTCCTACATCGAAAACATGCATGAGAAAACAAAAAGATGGTACACCATGTGATAGGGAAAGGTTTCTAAAACGCACCTCATTTCTCTTCTCCTTGTGCCCGGGTTCGCCATTCCATCCGCTTTACTAAAAATCTCCCTACTTGGAGCATCAGCACCTTTAACCTCCTGTTCCCTACAGGTTGCAATTTGTCCTGAGGATGAACGGGTAGATGGGGAACCAGTGAGAGACTAGCTCTTGGTGTTGGGACAGGCACAGGTCACTCTATTTTCCCATCAGGAAGAAGAATTAACCACAGGCTCATCCTCCCCCCCGGAACCAGAACAGGGCCTGAAGCCATCCTGCGCTTTCGCGGCCAGCTCCCAAAAAAGCGAGTTGTAAAATGGAGCTTCAGGGCACTGCAATTCCCAAACCTGCAGAGTTATAAATGATAACTCTCGTCCACAAATATATTGAGGGAAGGCAAAGAAGAGGATTTGAAATCAAGGCAGAATTGCAGGAAACAGATTTCAGGAGGTAGATTCGAATCGCCTTTAAAGCACATGAAAAGCGGCAAAACGTTGACAATGATGCCCTTGGCCAAAAAGGGCGTATGCGTTTTTTCCTGAATATATTCAGGAAAAAACGCATACGCCCTTTTTGGCCAACGAAGCCACCTGGAAAGGCAAATCAGCGCTACAAAGAAGACTCGCTACCCATCGGTCAAAAGGGCCATGCTGAAAAAAGTCTCAAAACCAGAAATGCAGGACAGGCCATGGAGAAATGGGAGCCTTGCTACACTGATGGGCGGGATGTAAATTGCCAACAGCCACTCTGGAGAAGTGTACGGTGTGTCCTGAAACATCTAAAAAACACAGCTTAGAGAGCATAGGGCACTTCCACTCATGGGGGTATAAATTGGGAAAATGAAAAATCAGCAAGACACAAGCACCCCAAAGTTTAGGGCTGCTCTGTTGACAAGGACCTCCACTTCATTCCACCTTCAATATCCCAGGAAAGAGAAAAATGGATAAAGAAGTTGTGGTCCTTATGTACAATGGAATATCACTCAGCCATGAAATCAATGTCATAAGGCTAGTAGCAGCATGATGAGTGGATTTAGGTACGACGATTCTAAGGGAAATAAGTCACACAGAAAAGGACACTTCTCATAAGGTATCACTTATAGAGGGACTGTAAAAACCGTTACACTTGAACTGAATTACAAAACAGAACAGAGTCACACATGCAGAAAACACACTATGGCTGCTTAACGGGAAAGGTGAGGTGGGGTGATACATAAAACAAGGGTTTCAAATTAGCTCAGATACCGTTCCATAAACCCAATATGTAATAGACAAGACGTACTCCTTGCTCAGAGAACTGGACTCAACACGCCCTATTCACCGCACAAGAATATATCTGACTAGTAATAATCTTAAAACCTATGTATTGATATCTCTCTGTTAGTGTGTCAAGTGGGTGTAAAGCGGCATAAACACAGCAGTGAAAAGCAGCTAAACCCCATTATAAAAATAAATTACTTTGAAAAACCCATGAAACAAAGACAGTGAAAGAGAGAGAAATTCTTACACAATGCGTTCAGGGGCTGTGATGCAACCTGGATTGACCATATCTAGACCCACAGCTGGATGAGACATAAGGGTGGACACTCTTGGGGCTGAGAGGTTTGGTGAGGTAGGGTGAGCAAACGCAGACCCTTTAAAGTAATACTGCGTGGTACCCATCGCATGGGTCCCAAATCTCCAGGTTCAAGGGCATCTTCCTACATCGAAAACATGCATGAGAAAACAAAAAGATGGTACACCATGTGATGGGGAAAGGTTTCTAAAACGCACCTCATTTCTCTTCTCCTTGTGCCCGGGTTTGCCATTCCAGCCGCTTTACTAACAATCTCCCTATTTGGAGCATCAGCACCTTTAACCTCCTGTTCCGTACAGGTTGCAATTTGTCCTGAGGATGAACGGGTAGACGGGGAACCAGTGAGAGACTAGCTCTTGGTGTTGGGACAGGCACAGGTCACTCTATTTTCCCATCAGGAAGAAGAATTAACCACAGGCTCATCCTCCCCCCCGGAACCAGAACAGGGCCTGAAGCCATCCTGCGCTTTTGCGGCCAGCTCCCAAAAAAGCGAGTTGTAAAATGGAGCTTCAGGGCACTGCAATTCCCAAACCTGCAGAGTTATAAATGATAACTCTCGTCCACAAATATATTGAGGGAAGGCAAAGAAGAGGATTTGAAATCAAGGCAGAATTGCAGGAAACAGATTTCAGGAGGTAGATTCGAATCGCCTTTAAAGCACATGAAAAGCGGCAAAACGTTGACAATGATGCCCTTGGCCAAAAAGGGCGTATGCGTTTTTTCCTGAATATATTCAGGAAAAAACGCATACGCCCTTTTTGGCCAACCAAGCAACCTGGAAAGGCAAATCAGGGCTACAAAGAAGACTCGCTACCCATCGGTCAAAAGGGCCATGCTGAAAAAAGTCTCAAAACCAGAAATGCAGGACAGGCCATGGAGAAATGGGAGCCTTGCTACACTGATGGGCGGGATGTAAATTGCCAACAGCCACTCTGGAGAAGTGTACGGTGTGTCCTGAAACATCTAAAAAACACAGCTTAGAGAGCTTAGGGCACTTCCACTCATGGGGGTATAAATTGGGAAAATGAAAAATCAGCAAGACACAAGCACCCCAAAGTTTAGGGCTGCTCTGTTGACAAGGACCTCCACTTCATTCCACCTTCAATATCCCAGGAAAGAGAAAAATGGATAAAGAAGTTGTGGTCCTTATGTACAATGGAATATCACTCAGCCATGAAATCAATGTCATAAGGCTAGTAGCAGCATGATGAGTGGATTTAGGTACGACGATTCTAAGGGAAATAAGTCACATAGAAAAGGACACTTCTCATAAGGTATCACTTATAGAGGGACTGTAAAAACCGTTACACTTGAACTGAATTACAAAACAGAACAGAGTCACACATGCAGAAAACACACTATGGCTGCTTAACGGGAAGGGTGAGGTGGGGTGATACATAAAACAAGGGTTTCAAATTAGCTCAGATACCGTTCCATAAACCCAATATGTAATAGACAAGACCTACTCCTTGCTCAGAGAACTGGACTCAACACGCCCTATTCACCGCACAAGAATATATCTGACTAGTAATAATCGTAAAACCTATGTATTGATATCTCTCTGTTAGTGTGTCAAGTGGGTGTAAAGCGGCATAAACACAGCAGTGAAAAGCAGCTAAACCCCATTATAAAAATAAATTACTTTTACAAACCCATGAAACAAAGACAGTGAAAGAGAGAGAAATTCTTACACAATGCGTTCAGGGGATGTGATGCAACCTGGATTGACCATTTCTAGACCCACAGCTGGATGAGACATAAGGGTGGACACTCTTGGGGCTGAGAGGTTTGGTGAGGTTGGGTGAGCAAACGCAGACCCTTTAAAGTAATACTGCGTGGTACCCATCGCATGGGTCCCAAATCTCCAGGTTCAAGGGCATCTTCCTACATCGAAAACATGCATGAGAAAACAAAAAAGATGGTACACCATGTGATGGGGAAAGGTTTCTAGAACGCACCTCATTTCTCTTCTCCTTGTGCCCGGGGTCGCCATTCCAGCCACTTTCCTAGCAATCTCCCTACTTGGAGCATCAGCACCTTTAACCTCCTGATCCATACAGGTTGCAATTTGTCCTGAGGATGAACGGGTAGACGGGGAACCAGTGAGAGACTAGCTCTTGTTGTTGGGACAGGCACAGGTCACTCTATTTTCCCATCAGGAAGAAGAATTAACCACAGGCTCATCCTCCCCCCTGGAACCAGAACAGGGCCTGAAGCCATCCTGCGCTTTCGCGGCCAGCTCCCAAAAAAGCGAGTTGTAAAATGGAGCTTCAGGGCACTGCAATTCCCAAACCTGCAGAGTTATAAATGATAACTCTCGTCCACAAATATATTGAGGGAAGGCAAAGAAGAGGATTTGAAATCAAGGCAGAATTGCAGGAAACAGATTTCAGGAGGTAGATTCGAATCGCCTTTAAAGCACATGAAAAGCGGCAAAACGTTGACAATGATGCCCTTGGCCAAAAAGGGCGTATGCGTTTTTTCCTGAATATATTCAGGAAAAAACGCATACGCCCTTTTTGGCCAACGAAGCCACCTGGAAAGGCAAATCAGCGCTACAAAGAAGACTCGCTACCCATCGGTCAAAAGGGCCATGCTGAAAAAAGTCTCAAAACCAGAAATGCAGGACAGGCCATGGAGAAATGGGAGCCTTGCTACACTGATGGGCGGGATGTAAATTGCCAACAGCCACTCTGGAGAAGTGTACGGTGTGTCCTGAAACATCTAAAAAACACAGCTTAGAGAGCATAGGGCACTTCCACTCATGGGGGTATAAATTGGGAAAATGAAAAATCAGCAAGACACAAGCACCCCAAAGTTTAGGGCTGCTCTGTTGACAAGGACCTCCACTTCATTCCACCTTCAATATCCCAGGAAAGAGAAAAATGGATAAAGAAGTTGTGGTCCTTATGTACAATGGAATATCACTCAGCCATGAAATCAATGTCATAAGGCTAGTAGCAGCATGATGAGTGGATTTAGGTACGACGATTCTAAGGGAAATAAGTCACACAGAAAAGGACACTTCTCATAAGGTATCACTTATAGAGGGACTGTAAAAACCGTTACACTTGAACTGAATTACAAAACAGAACAGAGTCACACATGCAGAAAACACACTATGGCTGCTTAACGGGAAAGGTGAGGTGGGGTGATACATAAAACAAGGGTTTCAAATTAGCTCAGATACCGTTCCATAAACCCAATATGTAATAGACAAGACGTACTCCTTGCTCAGAGAACTGGACTCAACACGCCCTATTCACCGCACAAGAATATATCTGACTAGTAATAATCTTAAAACCTATGTATTGATATCTCTCTGTTAGTGTGTCAAGTGGGTGTAAAGCGGCATAAACACAGCAGTGAAAAGCAGCTAAACCCCATTATAAAAATAAATTACTTTGAAAAACCCATGAAACAAAGACAGTGAAAGAGAGAGAAATTCTTACACAATGCGTTCAGGGGCTGTGATGCAACCTGGATTGACCATATCTAGACCCACAGCTGGATGAGACATAAGGGTGGACACTCTTGGGGCTGAGAGGTTTGGTGAGGTAGGGTGAGCAAACGCAGACCCTTTAAAGTAATACTGCGTGGTACCCATCGCATGGGTCCCAAATCTCCAGGTTCAAGGGCATCTTCCTACATCGAAAACATGCATGAGAAAACAAAAAGATGGTACACCATGTGATGGGGAAAGGTTTCTAAAACGCACCTCATTTCTCTTCTCCTTGTGCCCGGGTTTGCCATTCCAGCCGCTTTACTAACAATCTCCCTATTTGGAGCATCAGCACCTTTAACCTCCTGTTCCGTACAGGTTGCAATTTGTCCTGAGGATGAACGGGTAGACGGGGAACCAGTGAGAGACTAGCTCTTGGTGTTGGGACAGGCACAGGTCACTCTATTTTCCCATCAGGAAGAAGAATTAACCACAGGCTCATCCTCCCCCCCGGAACCAGAACAGGGCCTGAAGCCATCCTGCGCTTTTGCGGCCAGCTCCCAAAAAAGCGAGTTGTAAAATGGAGCTTCAGGGCACTGCAATTCCCAAACCTGCAGAGTTATAAATGATAACTCTCGTCCACAAATATATTGAGGGAAGGCAAAGAAGAGGATTTGAAATCAAGGCAGAATTGCAGGAAACAGATTTCAGGAGGTAGATTCGAATCGCCTTTAAAGCACATGAAAAGCGGCAAAACGTTGACAATGATGCCCTTGGCCAAAAAGGGCGTATGCGTTTTTTCCTGAATATATTCAGGAAAAAACGCATACGCCCTTTTTGGCCAACCAAGCAACCTGGAAAGGCAAATCAGGGCTACAAAGAAGACTCGCTACCCATCGGTCAAAAGGGCCATGCTGAAAAAAGTCTCAAAACCAGAAATGCAGGACAGGCCATGGAGAAATGGGAGCCTTGCTACACTGATGGGCGGGATGTAAATTGCCAACAGCCACTCTGGAGAAGTGTACGGTGTGTCCTGAAACATCTAAAAAACACAGCTTAGAGAGCTTAGGGCACTTCCACTCATGGGGGTATAAATTGGGAAAATGAAAAATCAGCAAGACACAAGCACCTCAAAGTTTAGGGCTGCTCTGTTGACAAGGACCTCCACTTCATTCCACCTTCAATATCCCAGGAAAGAGAAAAATGGATAAAGAAGTTGTGGTCCTTATGTACAATGGAATATCACTCAGCCATGAAATCAATGTCATAAGGCTAGTAGCAGCATGATGAGTGGATTTAGGTACGACGATTCTAAGGGAAATAAGTCACATAGAAAAGGACACTTCTCATAAGGTATCACTTATAGAGGGACTGTAAAAACCGTTACACTTGAACTGAATTACAAAACAGAACAGAGTCACACATGCAGAAAACACACTATGGCTGCTTAACGGGAAGGGTGAGGTGGGGTGATACATAAAACAAGGGTTTCAAATTAGCTCAGATACCGTTCCATAAACCCAATATGTAATAGACAAGACCTACTCCTTGCTCAGAGAACTGGACTCAACACGCCCTATTCACCGCACAAGAATATATCTGACTAGTAATAATCGTAAAACCTATGTATTGATATCTCTCTGTTAGTGTGTCAAGTGGGTGTAAAGCGGCATAAACACAGCAGTGAAAAGCAGCTAAACCCCATTATAAAAATAAATTACTTTTACAAACCCATGAAACAAAGACAGTGAAAGAGAGAGAAATTCTTACACAATGCGTTCAGGGGCTGTGATGCAACCTGGATTGACCATATCTAGACCCACAGCTGGATGAGACATAAGGGTGGACACTCTTGGGGCTGAGAGGTTTGGTGAGGTTGGGTGAGCAAACGCAGACCCTTTAAAGTAATACTGCGTGGTACCCATCGCATGGGTCCCAAATCTCCAGGTTCAAGGGCATCTTCCTACATCGAAAACATGCATGAGAAAACAAAAAGATGGTACACCATGTGATAGGGAAAGGTTTCTAAAACGCACCTCATTTCTCTTCTCCTTGTGCCCGGGTTCGCCATTCCATCCGCTTTACTAAAAATCTCCCTACTTGGAGCATCAGCACCTTTAACCTCCTGTTCCCTACAGGTTGCAATTTGTCCTGAGGATGAACGGGTAGATGGGGAACCAGTGAGAGACTAGCTCTTGGTGTTGGGACAGGCACAGGTCACTCTATTTTCCCATCAGGAAGAAGAATTAACCACAGGCTCATCCTCCCCCCCGGAACCAGAACAGGGCCTGAAGCCATCCTGCGCTTTCGCGGCCAGCTCCCAAAAAAGCGAGTTGTAAAATGGAGCTTCAGGGCACTGCAATTCCCAAACCTGCAGAGTTATAAATGATAACTCTCGTCCACAAATATATTGAGGGAAGGCAAAGAAGAGGATTTGAAATCAAGGCAGAATTGCAGGAAACAGATTTCAGGAGGTAGATTCGAATCGCCTTTAAAGCACATGAAAAGCGGCAAAACGTTGACAATGATGCCCTTGGCCAAAAAGGGCGTATGCGTTTTTTCCTGAATATATTCAGGAAAAAACGCATACGCCCTTTTTGGCCAACGAAGCCACCTGGAAAGGCAAATCAGCGCTACAAAGAAGACTCGCTACCCATCGGTCAAAAGGGCCATGCTGAAAAAAGTCTCAAAACCAGAAATGCAGGACAGGCCATGGAGAAATGGGAGCCTTGCTACACTGATGGGCGGGATGTAAATTGCCAACAGCCACTCTGGAGAAGTGTACGGTGTGTCCTGAAACATCTAAAAAACACAGCTTAGAGAGCATAGGGCACTTCCACTCATGGGGGTATAAATTGGGAAAATGAAAAATCAGCAAGACACAAGCACCCCAAAGTTTAGGGCTGCTCTGTTGACAAGGACCTCCACTTCATTCCACCTTCAATATCCCAGGAAAGAGAAAAATGGATAAAGAAGTTGTGGTCCTTATGTACAATGGAATATCACTCAGCCATGAAATCAATGTCATAAGGCTAGTAGCAGCATGATGAGTGGATTTAGGTACGACGATTCTAAGGGAAATAAGTCACACAGAAAAGGACACTTCTCATAAGGTATCACTTATAGAGGGACTGTAAAAACCGTTACACTTGAACTGAATTACAAAACAGAACAGAGTCACACATGCAGAAAACACACTATGGCTGCTTAACGGGAAAGGTGAGGTGGGGTGATACATAAAACAAGGGTTTCAAATTAGCTCAGATACCGTTCCATAAACCCAATATGTAATAGACAAGACGTACTCCTTGCTCAGAGAACTGGACTCAACACGCCCTATTCACCGCACAAGAATATATCTGACTAGTAATAATCTTAAAACCTATGTATTGATATCTCTCTGTTAGTGTGTCAAGTGGGTGTAAAGCGGCATAAACACAGCAGTGAAAAGCAGCTAAACCCCATTATAAAAATAAATTACTTTGAAAAACCCATGAAACAAAGACAGTGAAAGAGAGAGAAATTCTTACACAATGCGTTCAGGGGCTGTGATGCAACCTGGATTGACCATATCTAGACCCACAGCTGGATGAGACATAAGGGTGGACACTCTTGGGGCTGAGAGGTTTGGTGAGGTAGGGTGAGCAAACGCAGACCCTTTAAAGTAATACTGCGTGGTACCCATCGCATGGGTCCCAAATCTCCAGGTTCAAGGGCATCTTCCTACATCGAAAACATGCATGAGAAAACAAAAAGATGGTACACCATGTGATGGGGAAAGGTTTCTAAAACGCACCTCATTTCTCTTCTCCTTGTGCCCGGGTTTGCCATTCCAGCCGCTTTACTAACAATCTCCCTATTTGGAGCATCAGCACCTTTAACCTCCTGTTCCGTACAGGTTGCAATTTGTCCTGAGGATGAACGGGTAGACGGGGAACCAGTGAGAGACTAGCTCTTGGTGTTGGGACAGGCACAGGTCACTCTATTTTCCCATCAGGAAGAAGAATTAACCACAGGCTCATCCTCCCCCCCGGAACCAGAACAGGGCCTGAAGCCATCCTGCGCTTTTGCGGCCAGCTCCCAAAAAAGCGAGTTGTAAAATGGAGCTTCAGGGCACTGCAATTCCCAAACCTGCAGAGTTATAAATGATAACTCTCGTCCACAAATATATTGAGGGAAGGCAAAGAAGAGGATTTGAAATCAAGGCAGAATTGCAGGAAACAGATTTCAGGAGGTAGATTCGAATCGCCTTTAAAGCACATGAAAAGCGGCAAAACGTTGACAATGATGCCCTTGGCCAAAAAGGGCGTATGCGTTTTTTCCTGAATATATTCAGGAAAAAACGCATACGCCCTTTTTGGCCAACCAAGCAACCTGGAAAGGCAAATCAGGGCTACAAAGAAGACTCGCTACCCATCGGTCAAAAGGGCCATGCTGAAAAAAGTCTCAAAACCAGAAATGCAGGACAGGCCATGGAGAAATGGGAGCCTTGCTACACTGATGGGCGGGATGTAAATTGCCAACAGCCACTCTGGAGAAGTGTACGGTGTGTCCTGAAACATCTAAAAAACACAGCTTAGAGAGCTTAGGGCACTTCCACTCATGGGGGTATAAATTGGGAAAATGAAAAATCAGCAAGACACAAGCACCCCAAAGTTTAGGGCTGCTCTGTTGACAAGGACCTCCACTTCATTCCACCTTCAATATCCCAGGAAAGAGAAAAATGGATAAAGAAGTTGTGGTCCTTATGTACAATGGAATATCACTCAGCCATGAAATCAATGTCATAAGGCTAGTAGCAGCATGATGAGTGGATTTAGGTACGACGATTCTAAGGGAAATAAGTCACATAGAAAAGGACACTTCTCATAAGGTATCACTTATAGAGGGACTGTAAAAACCGTTACACTTGAACTGAATTACAAAACAGAACAGAGTCACACATGCAGAAAACACACTATGGCTGCTTAACGGGAAGGGTGAGGTGGGGTGATACATAAAACAAGGGTTTCAAATTAGCTCAGATACCGTTCCATAAACCCAATATGTAATAGACAAGACCTACTCCTTGCTCAGAGAACTGGACTCAACACGCCCTATTCACCGCACAAGAATATATCTGACTAGTAATAATCGTAAAACCTATGTATTGATATCTCTCTGTTAGTGTGTCAAGTGGGTGTAAAGCGGCATAAACACAGCAGTGAAAAGCAGCTAAACCCCATTATAAAAATAAATTACTTTTACAAACCCATGAAACAAAGACAGTGAAAGAGAGAGAAATTCTTACACAATGCGTTCAGGGGATGTGATGCAACCTGGATTGACCATTTCTAGACCCACAGCTGGATGAGACATAAGGGTGGACACTCTTGGGGCTGAGAGGTTTGGTGAGGTTGGGTGAGCAAACGCAGACCCTTTAAAGTAATACTGCGTGGTACCCATCGCATGGGTCCCAAATCTCCAGGTTCAAGGGCATCTTCCTACATCGAAAACATGCATGAGAAAACAAAAAAGATGGTACACCATGTGATGGGGAAAGGTTTCTAGAACGCACCTCATTTCTCTTCTCCTTGTGCCCGGGGTCGCCATTCCAGCCACTTTCCTAGCAATCTCCCTACTTGGAGCATCAGCACCTTTAACCTCCTGTTCCATACAGGTTGCAATTTGTCCTGAGGATGAACGGGTAGACGGGGAACCAGTGAGAGACTAGCTCTTGTTGTTGGGACAGGCACAGGTCACTCTATTTTCCCATCAGGAAGAAGAATTAACCACAGGCTCATCCTCCCCCCTGGAACCAGAACAGGGCCTGAAGCCATCCTGCGCTTTCGCGGCCAGCTCCCAAAAAAGCGAGTTGTAAAATGGAGCTTCAGGGCACTGCAATTCCCAAACCTGCAGAGTTATAAATGATAACTCTCGTCCACAAATATATTGAGGGAAGGCAAAGAAGAGGATTTGAAATCAAGGCAGAATTGCAGGAAACAGATTTCAGGAGGTAGATTCGAATCGCCTTTAAAGCACATGAAAAGCGGCAAAACGTTGACAATGATGCCCTTGGCCAAAAAGGGCGTATGCGTTTTTTCCTGAATATATTCAGGAAAAAACGCATACGCCCTTTTTGGCCAACGAAGCCACCTGGAAAGGCAAATCAGCGCTACAAAGAAGACTCGCTACCCATCGGTCAAAAGGGCCATGCTGAAAAAAGTCTCAAAACCAGAAATGCAGGACAGGCCATGGAGAAATGGGAGCCTTGCTACACTGATGGGCGGGATGTAAATTGCCAACAGCCACTCTGGAGAAGTGTACGGTGTGTCCTGAAACATCTAAAAAACACAGCTTAGAGAGCATAGGGCACTTCCACTCATGGGGGTATAAATTGGGAAAATGAAAAATCAGCAAGACACAAGCACCCCAAAGTTTAGGGCTGCTCTGTTGACAAGGACCTCCACTTCATTCCACCTTCAATATCCCAGGAAAGAGAAAAATGGATAAAGAAGTTGTGGTCCTTATGTACAATGGAATATCACTCAGCCATGAAATCAATGTCATAAGGCTAGTAGCAGCATGATGAGTGGATTTAGGTACGACGATTCTAAGGGAAATAAGTCACACAGAAAAGGACACTTCTCATAAGGTATCACTTATAGAGGGACTGTAAAAACCGTTACACTTGAACTGAATTACAAAACAGAACAGAGTCACACATGCAGAAAACACACTATGGCTGCTTAACGGGAAAGGTGAGGTGGGGTGATACATAAAACAAGGGTTTCAAATTAGCTCAGATACCGTTCCATAAACCCAATATGTAATAGACAAGACGTACTCCTTGCTCAGAGAACTGGACTCAACACGCCCTATTCACCGCACAAGAATATATCTGACTAGTAATAATCGTAAAACCTATGTATTGATATCTCTCTGTTAGTGTGTCAAGTGGGTGTAAAGCGGCATAAACACAGCAGTGAAAAGCAGCTAAACCCCATTATAAAAATAAATTACTTTGAAAAACCCATGAAACAAAGACAGTGAAAGAGAGAGAAATTCTTACACAATGCGTTCAGGGGCTGTGATGCAACCTGGATTGACCATATCTAGACCCACAGCTGGATGAGACATAAGGGTGGACACTCTTGGGGCTGAGAGGTTTGGTGAGGTTGGGTGAGCAAACGCAGACCCTTTAAAGTAATACTGCGTGGTACCCATCGCATGGGTCCCAAATCTCCAGGTTCAAGGGCATCTTCCTACATCGAAAACATGCATGAGAAAACAAAAAGATGGTACACCATGTGATAGGGAAAGGTTTCTAAAACGCACCTCATTTCTCTTCTCCTTGTGCCCGGGTTCGCCATTCCATCCGCTTTACTAAAAATCTCCCTACTTGGAGCATCAGCACCTTTAACCTCCTGTTCCCTACAGGTTGCAATTTGTCCTGAGGATGAACGGGTAGATGGGGAACCAGTGAGAGACTAGCTCTTGGTGTTGGGACAGGCACAGGTCACTCTATTTTCCCATCAGGAAGAAGAATTAACCACAGGCTCATCCTCCCCCCCAGAACCAGAACAGGGCCTGAAGCCATCTTGCGCTTTCGCGGCCAGCTCCCAAAAAAGCGAGTTGTAAAATGGAGCTTCAGGGCACTGCAATTCCCAAACCTGCAGAGTTATAAATGATAACTCTCGTCCACAAATATATTGAGGGAAGGCAAAGAAGAGGATTTGAAATCAAGGCAGAATTGCAGGAAACAGATTTCAGGAGGTAGATTCGAATCGCCTTTAAAGCACATGAAAAGCGGCAAAACGTTGACAATGATGCCCTTGGCCAAAAAGGGCGTATGCGTTTTTTCCTGAATATATTCAGGAAAAAACGCATACGCCCTTTTTGGCCAACGAAGCCACCTGGAAAGGCAAATCAGCGCTACAAAGAAGACTCGCTACCCATCGGTCAAAAGGGCCATGCTGAAAAAAGTCTCAAAACCAGAAATGCAGGACAGGCCATGGAGAAATGGGAGCCTTGCTACACTGATGGGCGGGATGTAAATTGCCAACAGCCACTCTGGAGAAGTGTACGGTGTGTCCTGAAACATCTAAAAAACACAGCTTAGAGAGCATAGGGCACTTGCACTCATGGGGGTATAATTTGGGAAAATGAAAAATCAGCAAGACACAAGCACCCCAAAGTTTAGGGCTGCTCTGTTGACAAGGACCTCCACTTCATTCCACCTTCAATAT